>NW_007256078.1:271070-393485 GCF_000164805.1 Carlito syrichta
CAGCACAGCCATACGATTAATATATGAGGTTATACTGAAAGCAAGTCTTAAAACCACACAGTACATAGTTATAATCCAAAATTTGCTAAGTTGTAAAACATACAGTTATAAACTGGGTTATGTTTGAGCTAAATTATTCCTGGGTTCTTCACAGCTATCCTTCCACCTCAGCTTTCCAAGTAGCTGGAACTACAGGCGTGCGCTACCATGCCTGGCTCATTTTTTATTTACTGTAGAGATGAGGTCTCGCCAAGTTGCCCAGGCGGGTCTCAAACCCACAGGCTCAGGCAATCCACTCACCTCAGCCTCCCAAAGGCACGGGATTACATGCTGAGCCACTGAGCCCAGCTTGCAATGACTTTTAAAGTTAAATTTACTTTAACCAGTAGTCTCACTACAAGGCTCAAGAAGTGTTTCAAGAAAATTACCTTTGGAAAAAGTATTCAGAATTGACTGTCTTAGTCTCCATTCTACTTTTTTTCTAGTCTGGAATTTAAAAACATAAAAACTACAATTCCCAGGCAGGCTCTCTTCTTGTTAATGTTCTGTATCAAAGTTAAAATTTTTTTGTGTGTATGATATACAGAATACAAATATTTGTATGAAGTTGGGATGACCAGATTTAGTATTCCATTGATATGGACGTCAAGTGAGGTGGTAGGGGTGATTACTTGATCAACAGCTTTCTTATTGATGTATGTAAGCAATCATGAATTAGCAGATTAATTTTTCTAACATTTCTCATTTAGAGAGGGAAGGTTTGTAACTACCCCACTTAAGTCTGAGATGGCCCGTGGTTTCTTCAACCAATGCAGCAAAAGTGATTGTAAACCTGTTCTGAGCATACTATTAAGAGAATTGAGAGTTTCTGCTGCATTCTCTTGGAGCTCCAGGTCACAATATTAAGCCTGACTCCTTGCCATCCTGTAAGGAAGTACAACAAAGCACACAGTGAGGCTGCATAGAGAGAAACAGACCAAGGAGTGTAAGGGCCAACTAGAAGCCCAAACTTTACCTGTTTGCAGCCTACTTATGTAGAAAATCTACATTGGTACTTCACAACTCTATTTTTTTTAAGAAAAAATAGTTGGCTGCACAATGCTGAGCTCTTCCAATACTAGCCTGCAGAGTGAGACCAGCAGAGCCATAGACAGCATGGAGTAGAGATGAGCCACACTTGCTGTTGTCCTTTCTAAGTTCCTATCTCATGGGATTGTGAGCTATAATGATAATATATTGCAACAAACTAAAAGATTTGGGGGAATTTGTTACACACTAGTTTACCAGAACAGAATTAGTCCTGGAATTAGTGTGATGTCTTGATCAAAACCTAAGTTATGTCATATTGACTTTAGAACTGGGTACCTGGCACAAGCAGAAAAATCTTATGGAAATTGCTACTAAAAACTTTAAAACACCTTGAGAAGACTTAAGGAAAGCTTGAAGGATACTGAAAAATTTGTTATTGAAGACTAGTGAAAAAGAAACCTTGCTTACATATGACAGAAAGTTTGGCAAAATCACTGCTGGTGGTAATATGAAAAATAGTATACCTAATGAACTCATGGATTTGCATGGGTTCATTCCTAATCAGATTGTAGAAAGTGCCAATTAGATTCTTCCTGTGATAAATTACAAGAAGATAGCAGTGAACTACAAAAGAAACTCTTTACTTTTCAAGGAGAGTTTGAAGGAAATTGTTTCAATTCAAGACTTCTTGGGATAAAAACTAATTATTTTCTATTCTCTCTTCATAGCAAAAGACTATCAAAGCAAAAAAGGAGTCCTAAGTACAAATATAAATTTTAGGAGATTTCAAGACTTCAATGTAAAAATCCCAAGGGTGTAAGAGTAAGTAAAACTGTTGAAAACTTTAAGACAATGCCTCACTGAAGCTTTCAGCTATGTAAAAGATATTCCAAAGGCTTTAGAAGCAGTCTTCATAGATCAGGACTTTTTGGGTACAAAAACAAAATTAGATATCATCTCAAGTCTTTTTTAGCAGAACATTCTCAAAATTAAAAAGACCTTCCAGAAAAACTTCAAATAAAAATATTGTCAACAAATTTTCAGTTGACGTTAAAGCCGTAATTAATTAGAACCTCTTGACAATTTCAAAGAGACAAAAGTCCTTCTAAATACTTTCAGAATGTATCTCATAGGAGTATATATTATACCAAATAAATTTCATTAGAAACTTCCAAGAACTTTAAGATGATTGTACAGGTGTAGTATTTTCTAGTTTGAAATTAGGAATAGAGAGTGTATAACAAACAGGGGACTTTGGATTCCCAAAATCCAATAGGTATGAAGAAACTGAGAAGACTATTCAGTTGTAAGCAGGTTCATTTCTTATGGAAAAGGAAGAATAACTCAGAAGCCAAAGAGATGAACAGATCAGGAAAGGACAAATAATCATTCCAAAAAAGAAACATTGACACTAATCAACAAACTGATTACATGTATCTGACTGGATTTCAGAAATTCTATAAACCAACAATTGACAAGTCTACCCTGTTTCCAAAAATGTTGAGTGAGAGTGTCTATTAAAATAATTTAGTGCTTTATAATAAACACAATCATCCTGTTTTTATTGGAAGTGTGTGTGAGAGAGGGATAGAAAACTTCTCTCTATCAGTGGTTTTCTGATTGAGAGAAACTTTAATTGAGGAATTATACCCAAAGTACCTGATGTGTACTTAAGCATGATTTAGTTAATGACACCCTGGGACTTGAGCTTGAGTCAAGAGCTATAATGAAATTACACATTTGTATATTAGAAAAATGTAAACTGTTGCCAGTGCGTGGATTCTGGTGGTTGATGATTATTGTAATTTATTTGAAACTCTTCTCCCTTGGAAACCTTATGCAGCATCTCTTTAAATCCAGGCTGCCCTATGACAACTTTGACCAATAGTGTATGCTGAAGTGATGCTATGCATCTTCCAGACGTACCTTTTAAAATAATTGATAGTTTCTTATTTATTTTTCTTAAAGCCTCTAGCAGTCATGAAAGACATCTTACTAACCTGAAGCATCCACAGTGAGAGGAAGCTAAAGCTATAAGAGACAGACAGAGAGGGGGGTGGGGAATGAGGGGGGCAGACAGGGTCATGGGGGAGGTACGGGGATTATTCTGTCTGCCTCCAGCATTTCAGTTTTTGATTATTTGCGATTTCCTAGCTGAGGTCCCAGACTTCATGAAGTTGAAATAACCATCCTGACTGTCCCAGTTCTGAATTCCTGATCCATAAAATATTAAGGTAAAATAATGGTATATTGTTTTTAGCTACTAAGTCTTGGAATACATTGTATGCTTCAATAGATAGTCATGAACCCAATGCCTATTTCCAATTTGAACCCTGAATTGTGTTTGTTTTATAAATCTTAGAATGATCTCAATTCCCTATACTGAATATTAACTTATACAACTTCTCAAATGTCTCCAACTAAAAATAAAACCATTAAAATAATAGTGATTTCAATATCTATCCAATAATGAACGTTACTTATGCATTGGTTGAGTGTCACTAGAAAATTTATATCATGGGCTGAACTGTGTTCTACTCAATAGTTTTAACTGTGTTAAAACCCTGACTCTGAGTACCTCAGAGTGTGATTGTACTTGAAATTAGGAACTTAAAGGATGTAACTAAGGTAACATGAGGTCATATGACAAGCTCTAATCCAATAAGACTATCTTGAAAAAGATATTAGGACACAGACACACATTTCTGTATGAAGAAATTGCCCTCCCCACCAAAAAAAAGATGGCCATCTAAAAGACTTCTAGCCTCCAGAGCTGTGAGAAAATACGTTTCTGTTTTTACAAGCCACACAACCTGTGGTATTAGACCTGGTAGGCCTAGCAAACCAATGTCGTCTATTTCTCCAAAAATGAGTAATTGGTATGAACTTTTGTACAAAAGTTTACATTGTTTCTTCTTCTGAAGCAAATAAAGTACAACTCAGGATCCAGTTTTCAAGATTGGTCATAAGTTCAATATCTGTTAATTATTTGAACTGTAGCTTATTTCCAGGAAATCTATCTATCATATCATATCATATCATATCATATCATATCATATCATATCATATCATGTCATATCATATATCAATCTCTCTCTCTCTCTTTCTCTCTCTCTCTCATCCATCTATCATCTATCATGTATCTGTCTATCATCTATCTAGACAGACAGAAAGATGGGGTACTCCCAAAAACTGGGATTTATTTATAAAAAATTGTGTATTCATTCTTACATGCTTAAACTTCAGTTACCTTCAAAGTACTTTCTATTGATTCAGTACACCTATTGAGATACTTTTTCCACTGCTCAAAACAGATTTGTTACTCATCAATTTTGATGCCTTTTAGTGTTTCTGCCCTTTTTGGTTTCACCTCTTTTACATCGCCAAACATTTACCTCTGAGGAAATTTTCCATCCGTAGAGCCAAAAAAAATTGTCACTTGGGGTGAAAGCAGGTGAATAGGGAGGGTGTGACATGGAGGTCATGCCATTTTTTGTGGAAAACTCCTGAACGCTCAGAACAGGGTGGGAAGGTGCACTCCTAAGTCACCCATCATGAAATGTGCAAAAACATTGAAAGAATCCCCCCACCCCCCGAAAAACGTCACTGAAGCAGAACACAGCCTCTCACAACAACGCTAGCTGGTATACTATGCGTGTGTGTATGCATGTGTGTGTGTGTGTGTGTGTGTGTGTGTGTGTGTGTGCGCGCGCGCACGTGCACATGGGTAGGTGTGTGTATGTATAAATAAATATATAGAATTTTTTTTTTTTTTTTTTTTTTTTGCTACTTGTTTGAGCCAGGGCATGAGGAGCCAGGAGATAAGGAGGAAAAAGAGACCCCATATTTCTCAGTCTGTTTGGGTAATTTCTACTCCTGTTCTTTATTTGCCCAGTCCCTTGAAAGTCAGGAAAGTCAATTTCCGCTCTTCCAATGCAGGACACATTAATCTTTTTGATATTTTAAAGCTTAGAATATCTAAGACACCTAAGGCCATTCCACATAGGCACTGATGAAGCTATTCCCATGACAGGAGTGGACTCCAGTATTTGTTACCACTAACTTGCTCTTCACCCAGTTCTTGGGCTGGAACCTGGCATGATGGTGCACTTAGGAGTGGTATTGAAAAGGGTTAGGACATTTCCTGCTAGCTTCTGTCCCTAAGACACAGAGCTTCTGACTACTTCTGGTAAAATTTAGGCTACTTTTTCTCCTTGGTTTAACCACAGAAAATATCTTCCTTACTTTTAGCTTCTTCAAAATTTCTATTTTTTTTTTTGTTTTATACTTTGAAAAACAAGTAATCATAATTCTTGCCTTAAGGAATAAGTAAAAGAGGTATTTTATTATAAAAATGACCTGGCTACCAGATTTATGAAGTATTGATGGAGTGAGTGAATAAATTATTTTAACTTTTACCATTCTAGTACACATGTAAAAAGTAAAAAACAAAACAAAACAAAACAAAACAAACAAAAAAAACCCTGGCAATTGTTTAATTGAAATTCCATTATAAGAATAAATAAAAAGGTCAATAGCTCAATAGATTCATTAATTAGAAATTATATTACTCAGGTACAATTATTTTTCAGTCAAAACTGAACCTTTTCCCATTTAGTATCTCCTGTCTATTTTCCTTTTCTCTACTGAAAAGCTGATAAAAATAAATCATACTTTTGAGAGACACTGCTATTATGCTATCCTTTGCATGTGAAATAGAGATGAAATTGCAATTTAGCAATTTTGACATGTTCTAATGTCAGAGATATAGACTTGAATTATTTATGAATATAAACAGTTTAAAATTACAATAAACTTTTTATTTAACAAGCAAGTAAATTAATGCCATAGATAAACCTCGCTTAAGATATCATTTATTCAGATTCACTAAACGTTGATGTGTTATAAACGTTTATAATTACATATAATTATTTGCATAAATAATATACAATTATTAAAAATAAATTATATGAACGTGAATATTTTACATTGTTTTATTTTAATGTGCATTTTATTTAGTGGAATCAAAGTAAGAGCTAAAAAGTAAATGAGAGAAAGAAAAAGAAGAATCAAGACACAAATCTTTCTCACACTGTATAAATAATAGGCAGGTGTAATATTTTGACTAACTGTCATGAACTTTTATTTTCCAACCTAATTAATTGATCTATTCTCTCTCCATAAAATATCAGCCCAAAGCAAAACATATTTTCAAAATCAAAATTACACAATGAAACAAGTTATACCTTTTATAATTTTTTTATTGTCGCAACAGAAGCAAGTGATTCAAATAGCTATTCTAGCTTATACCTATTGATAAATCTAAGCAGAGTTAAGTGAAAATACTTCCAATGACTCTCACTTTGTATAAAACAATCTATGTTTTTGATTATTGAAATGGCTAACAACTAATTTGATGTAAAGCTGGCTTAATTCATTAAACTGATATTGTGTAAAATAATTTGAACTGTGATTTCAGCAGTGAACATTCTGTTTCACCTTTTTTCTATAGGAGTTTTACTCTTAAAAATGAGTTATATCTCCAAACAAGTAAAAACAGAAATGTTTAAAAAATGAACAAAGGGTCTCTTAAACAAAAGCAGAAGCAATAATACAGCAAATAAAATAGTGTCAAGATGTCAAAATTTGCCCTACCCCCCCATAGAACTAATAGTTACAGTTTCTTTTTGAACAAACATAATAATTCACCCTCTTAGTCATAAAGCTTGAAACTTACATTTTCTTATCTGAGTTCCATTCTCAGGAAACCAGCCCTCAGGTCGATAGTATCAAGAAACTGAAACTCACCAGATCACCACATCCAGACAATAAGATACCAGACCCCAATTTCTATTTATTAGCTCTTCCTCTTTCTCCCTCCTCAATTCCTATTTTCTATGTTCCTGGCCCACTATATAAACCTCTGATTTTAGTGAGTCATGGAGGTGGATTTGTGAATAAATCTTCCATTCTCCTTGCCTGATATCACTCAAATAAAGCCTTCTTCCCTGGCAGTACTCATTTTATCAGTGATTGGCTTTCTGTGGGGTGAGCAACAGAACCTAAATGAACTCTTCACATTCAGTAACAATATGAGATTCTATAAAATGGTAGTCAGTTCCATGTGAAAAAAGTTCCAATAGAAAATAAAATTAATGTGACTGATTTTTTTAGAATCAACAAAGGCATATGACAACTCAGGTCATATAAATAAAACTAATATATATACTTACTGATAAATATAGCTCATTGTAAGAGGGAAATTTGGGATAGCATAAAATATTGCTATTATATTTCATTATTATTTTAGTTTAATTTACCTTCTCAAATTTTTCAATTAAAATAAATTTGTGTTTTTAAAAAAACAGGTATTTATTAGAATCCAGGTCAGTGAATAATGAGGTGAAAGTGCCTATTTCAACTGCTGAGTCAGTTGAATAGCATGTTCCCTGCAATAAGTATGTTACCCATTTTTGCTATCTAATCAGATCACTAGATAGTGGCCAAGAAAACTAAAAGTGAGTCACCACTAATGTATAGTCTTTGAGATCAGCCATTCCAGTCATCATTTTAAACCATGGCAAATTTGATTGTCACAATCATGGGAGTTGGTGGTGCTAGTTGTATTTAATATGTGAGGTCTTGAAACTATACTACAGTTCCTCAAAAGGTCAGTAGTCCACATGTTTTTTTAAAAAGTGAGAGACCAGTTTCTTTCTTTCTTTGATCTAGTTCAAATATATCTGGTCAAATAGGGAGTCCAAAAATTAAAATAACCCCTGTCTACTTTTAAATGGTTACATTTAAGCACATGACAAATTTCTCTGCCAAAGTCTAGTAAGTAAAGAATGGATGGGTTATAAATCAGATAGTAGATGATATTCAGAATGAGTAGCAAAGATTAGTCTACTATCATTTGTGATATTGTTTGGCATTCTGATGATGGAAATTAGAGAAATAACAGAGATCCAAGCTAAAGGATCATATTAGGAAAAAAAATGACTCAAGTGCAATGTAATTCTCTTGCTCTTTTCTTCATGCTATGACAGCATCACTATCATTTTATTTTTTAATTAAAATATTGGAAATGGTAAAAATGTTACAAAGTACATCTACACAGAGTGAAAATGTTGCTAATTAGTGTAAGCACAACATTTTATCACTGTGATTTGTAAAAATCACATTTTTCCAACACTAAATGCCCTCTAACTACTTTGTTTACCCTGGGCCATCTAGCAGAGCTGCTTCCAAAGGTTGTTGAGAAATGAATAAAAGCAAATAGAAGTGATGGATGTCTGTTCAATGTCCTCTAACTCTCTTCTTTACAAAATGAAGTTGTTAATTGACATCTACCAGTGTGATCAATTTAATTATTTTCATAAACTTTTTTGCCATTTTCTCAAGAAGTTGTAAGTTGACCTTCACTGTTTTTCTCTTTTAAAATGATAGTGCATATCTCCTTCTATGTTTTTCTTTTAGTTTTTTATTTATTTCAGTAGTGAGTCAATGAAATACAAGAATAATATACCAGTACTCAAGTCACAATCTTATTAGGAATTCTGAATTGATGCATTTTATGATAGAGGAGTCAAGTTAGACTAGGAAAATTTTAAGGCCATAGAAAATTTCCAAGCCATGTATGTTAGCAAAACAGCCTAGCTATAGAAAACCTCACACCTACCTGTTACCAGATACACCTCCTGCACAGTGGTCCATCTATCCAGGATGCTTGCAATCACTACCAAGGCTGAAACTGGCTTAGAGACCACCTGAAGCATGCACTTCAGTAGTTAATTTTTACCCAAAATAATCATGGTCTTCTTTTACCTTTGTTATAATACTATTAATATAAAATTATCCTAAGGAAGTCTTCCACTTCCACAATATACCTGATGCCATGACAGTACAGGTATGACCCTATAAGGCCTAAAACTCTCCCACCCGACATAAGGGAGGAGTAACAATAGTCCAGCAAAAAGACCACCCATTTCTAGGAAAAGACAACTCCAAACCCACCCCTCAGGACTTCTAAGAATAAAAATTATAGCTCAACAATAATTGGGGAAAGAAGCAATAGCTTCTGTAGGCTGTTTCTGCCCATTCTCCCTTTTTAAGAGTGTATTCTTTTTTGCTTAATAAAGTTACTTGCTTATTGTGCTACTTAGTGTGTTCATTCACAAATTCTTTCCAAACTTGAACACAAGAATCCAATCATCAAGATCAACCTGTTGTCCCACACCAGGAACTATGCCCTTCACTCAGTAACATTTTGTATAATCATAAAGTAATACAAAAATAGAAAGAGATGTTTACGTCAAATTTGAGCTTTTTAAAAGTTTTCTAAGTAACATATTTTCTCTCTTGCTCTCTTCCTTTTTTCTTGCAAATTCATATATATATTAACATTTCGATGTGAGATTTCCCTCAGGATAATTTACTGGAGAAACATGAGCCACTTATTTCTAGATCAACAGTAACATATTCTTCTTCTGAAACAGAACAGAAGAATTCTGTTAATTATTTAAAAACTCAGTTTTAAATAGAGCTGAAGAGTAACTATGACAAACTACAATGTAATATAAACTAAATTATTAGGAAACTATCAATTTTAAATTTTCCACTTTTACATATTCCGTTTAAAAATGAGGGTTTTATATTTCCTTTTCTGGTGCAATGTTTCTTAGTGTCTCTTCCCTGAAATATAAAATTTTCAGATTTTTGCCTGACATCAATATGACATTGAAAACTTGATTATCTATTTTCTTTATGCTAATTTTTCCTATCTCTCCTGCCACAATGAACTTGATAACCTATACTATCCGTAATTCCTCTCTTAAAATATACCAGAGGAACATAAATCATTCTACAAAAAAGATGCCTGCATGTGGATGTTTATTGCCTCACTTTTCACAATAGCAAAAACATGGAACTATCTCTACTGCCCATTGAAAGTGGACTGGATAAAGAAAATATGGTACAGATACACAATGAAGTGTTACACAGCCACAAAGAAGAACAGAATAATAGATTTCCTGGCAAATCAGGTGAAGTCTGAGACTATCATACTTAGTAATCTATCACAGAAACAAAAAACTGAATGCCACATGTTGTCATTCATTATTGGGACCTGAACATTAATCACATTAGCACAGGGAGGAATTGGAAATAGCTAGACACAGCCTGGAGAGGGAAGGAGAAAGAGGTAGCATGTAACAAGACAAAGCGTACCTGGTCCTAAACCAGGGGAATTTAGGACCAGTTGGAGGCTCACACTTCACCTGCATGCAGCCCTCTCCTATAGCTAATCCTGACCTGTATCCACATCTCTATAATAAAATAAAATTTTAAAAAGGAATGAATTATTCTAGGTGCAGCTTTCTCAACCACTAGGGAAGATAAATAAACACTAATGTTTGAAGGTATTCATTATAGGTAATATCTTCTGAGAAATAAGTATATGCTCACTGAAATCATTTTTAGCAGTCTCATAGAAATAACGTGCTTATGTCACCCCCATACCAATTTGGAGCTTTTTTTTTTTTTTTAGTTTTATTTTATTCTTATTTGTTTTACTTTTATTATAAGGATGTGAAGTACAAGTAGGATTGCATACATAGTAACGTATATGCAGGTGAGGTTTGGACCTCCAACTGGTTCTCACTTCCCCTGGTTTAGGATCAGATACCCTTTATGTTTTTACAAGCTCCCCACCTTCCTTCCTCTCCTGGCAGTGTCTTGTCACTGCCGATCCCTCCCTTGTGCTTTTGTGATTAATGTTCAGACCCCACTTATGAGTGAGAACATGTGGTATTCAGTTCTTTGTTTCTGTGATAGATAAGAGTGATTGTCTTCAGTTCTATCCAATTTGCTGAGAAGTTTATAATTTTGTTTTTCTTTATGGCTGTGTAGTATTCCATTGTGCAAATGTACCACATTTTCTTTATCCAGTCTTCTATCTATGGGCATAAGGGCTGGTCCTATGTTTTTGCTACTGTGAATAGTGCAGCAATAAACATGCACGCTCAGGTGCCTTTTCTGTAGAATGATTTGTGTTCTTCTGGGTATATTCCCAGGAGAGGAATTGTTGGTTATATAGAAGGTCAATGTCTAGTTCCTTTAGATGTTGCTACACTATTTTCCATAGAAGTTGAACCAGTTTGCACTTCCACCAACAGTGTAAAGACATCCCCTTTTCTCTTCATCCACGCCAGCATCTATTGTTTTCTGATTTATTCATGATAGCCATCCTTACTTGGTAAGGTGGTGTCTCAGTATGGTTTTGATTTGCATTTCTCTGATGATTAGTGAGGCTGGGCATTTTTTCATGTATCTGTTGGTTGCTTATACGTCTTCTTACCTTTCAAGTTTCTTATACTTAAAATTTTAGACTTAAGACCAGGAGTCATTTACTGAATAGATAGGAAATGAGAGGGTCCTCATCTGACCTTTCCAAGCTATTATTTTTGTTTGTTTGGTTGTTTTCCACTGAATCCTGTGGGAATGGACTTTTCTGCTTCTATTTTGAAGGAAATGTCTTTTTCTCATATTCTCTTTAAATGTTATTCTAAGCTTTATTATAAAAACTTTATAAAGTATGTCAGGTCTGGTTCTCTATAAGTTAAAATTGCTCCAAATTCAAGATCATCCTTTTGTTCTGGCCTCAAATATGCTGTTACCAGTGAGTAATGATTTTTTCTTTCTATTCACATTTTTTTGCTGTACCACTCCTAGTCCTCCTTGAGGCAGATGGATTTTTAAGGCAAAAAAGAAACAGGTATTTATAGAAGAATGAGAAAGTAACAACTTTTAAATTATGTAAGCCCAGATATATGTATGTAAAAGCTATTTTGTCTTTGAGCTATTTCTGGGGTACAAATGCGACATATGACCCAGTGCATTTAAATCTCTTCTGTGTCGAATACTCAGTTGAACATTGTTTAGCCACCTGCCCAAAGCATTCAAGTATGGGTTACTATGGGACTGCTCCTAAGGCCTTAATGCTTGGATATAAAGAACTTCTACTAATCTCTTTGATTTCCCTACATGCAAACCTGTAATTCCTACAGTCATTTAAATATTTTTCTCCATTCTTTGCTCCTGAAAAATCAGTTATAATTCTAATCAATTATGTGAAGAAAATTGAATGTGTTCTATAGGAACTAAATAAAAATATTGCTATTGGTTAAATAGTAACTTTAGTTCTTAAGTAGAAAAAACTCATAGAAACATTTTGTTTTGCCTGCTAAAATTAGGGCTAGTTGCTCTACTTAAGAACAACATGCAGATGATTTTAGTTGGTTAATTAAAACTAAAAATAAGTAAACATTTTACCAACTTGCATAGCTATAACTTCAATTATAAGTCAGAGAAAAGTTTTTGTAGATGAGCAAAACATAAGCTATTAGAACTAAAAACAGGAACATCGCATGTTACATTTTATTATTTATTGTGCTCTTACCTGCATTCCTCTCTTGTTATTTATTCCAATAAAATCATAGTACTTTGATAAATAACAATGAAAATGTATTTCATTTTTCTCCCAACATGATTTGAAACTTTGAAAAAGTTAGCCTCTTATAAGAAAAATAAATCTGTATATTAAACGTTGCATAAATTGACCTTTGTTTAAGGATATTTCACAATTCTCAGTGATTTTTTTTTTTTTTTTTGATTTGGAGTCTCATACTGTCGCCCAGACTGGAGTGCAGTGGCCGCTTCCGGCCACCGCAACCTCAACCTGCTGGGCTCTGGTGATCCTTCCGCCTCAGTCTTCCAAGTAGCCAGAATTACAGGCATGCGTTACCATGCCTGGCTAATTTTTTGATTTATTGTAGAGATGAGGTATCGCTGCCCAGGCGGGTCTCAAACCCGTGGGCTCAGGCAATCCACTCACCTCAGCCTCCCTAAGGCACGGGATTACAGGCTGAGCCACTGAGCCCGGCTCTCAGTGATTTTTATGTGGAGAATTTAAAAAAAAAAAAGGTAGGTAGGAAATAAAAATAATTTAAACTAAAACTATTTTTTTAATCAATATTTTTATTATGATATTGTGGGGCACGGTTAAGGGTTAGGTATACAAATATGCTTCATTCAGGCACCCTTGTTGATAAGAGGTGTCTCCCCATCCCAGACAGATATTTACTACCATTAATCCCATCTCCCTCCCACTCCCCCCCATAGTTTCCCACCACTGTCAGTCATTTTCTTATAGTATTATGTTGGATGTTCAAGGTCCATTATATGAGTGAGAACATGTGATACTCAGATCTTTGTTCTGGCTATTCTTGGTCGTTTGTGTTTCCATATGAATTCCTGTGTTGTTTTTTCTAGGTCTGAGAAGAATGTTACTGGTAATTTGATGGGTATTACATTAAATCTGTGTTTTGCTTTAGGTAAGATGGATATCTTCACAATGTTGATTCTTCCAATTCATGAGCATGGGATATTTTTCCACTTGTTTGTGTTGTCTTTGATTTCTTTGAGCAGTGTTTTGTAGTTTTCACTGTAAAGTTCTTTCACATTTCTAGTTAGGAAGATGCCAAGGTATTTCATTTTTTTTTTGTGGCTATTGTGAATGGAATTGTGCTTTTTATTTGGGTTTCTGTTTGTTTATTATTGGTGTAAAGAAATTCAATTGTCTTTTGCACATTTATTTTATATCCTGAGACTATGCCAAAGTCCTTTATCAGTGTAAGGAGGTTTTTGACAGATTCTTTTGGGTTTTCAAGGTACATGATCAAGTCATCTGCAAAGAGAGATAACTTGACTTCCTCTTTTCCTATTTGAATACCCCTGATTGCCTTCTCTTCTCTGATTACTCTAGCCAGGACTTCCAATACTATATTGAACAGGAGGGGTGAGAGTGGGCATCCTTGTCTTGTTCCAGTTTTCAGGGGAAATGGTTCCAGTTTTTGTCTGTTTAGGAGTATGCTGGCTGTGAGTTTCTCGTAGATGGCTTTTACTATTTTGAGGTATGTTCCCTGTATGCCTAGCTGTTCTAGGGTTTTTGTCAAGAAGGGGTGCTGGATTTTATCAAAAGCTTTTTCTGCATCTAATGATATAATCATGTGGTTTTTGTTTTGACATCTGTTGATGTATTTAATTACATTATGGTTTTAAGAATGTTGAACCAGACTTGCATCCCAGGGATGAAGCCCACTTCGTCATGATGGATAATTTTTGAGATGTGTTGTTGAATCTGGTTCACTAGGATCTTGTTGAGAAGTTTGGCATCTATGTTCATCAAAGATATTGGCCTGTAGTTCTCTTTCTTTGTTGGGTCTTTACCTGGCTTAAGTATCAATGTGATGTTAGCTTCGTAAAATGACTTGGGGAGAGTTCCATCTTTCTCGATCGCCTGGAATACCTTCAATAGGATTGGTATAAGCTCCTCCTTAAATGTCTTGTAGAATTCTGCTGGAAAGTCATCTGGTCCAGGGCTTTTTTTTTTTTTTTTTTTTTTTTGTAGGTAGTTTTCTTATTATGTAGTCAATTTCCTTGATTGTCATTGGTCTATTTAGGGTCTCAATTTCTTCTTGTTTCAACCTAGGCAGGTTGTGTGATGACAGGAAGTCCTCCATTTCTGAAAAGTTTTCAAGTTTGTTTCCATACAAGTGTATATAGTAGTCTCTAATGATCTTTTGTATTTCTTCAGGATCAGATGTGACTTCATCTTTTGTGTTTCTGATTGTGTTTATTTGGGCTTTTTCTCTCTTTTTCTTGGTCAGTTTAGCTAGGGGACCATCAAGCTTGTTTATCCTTTCCAAGAACCAACTTTTTGTTTCATTGATTTTTTGTATTATCTTTTTGTCTTCTATGTCCTGGATTTGGGCTTTTATTTTGGTGATCTGGATTCTTCTGCTGAAATTAGGGTTTTTGTGGTCTTGCTTCTCCAGCTTTTTTAGGTGGCTTCTTAGTCTGTTAATCTGTGATCCTTCCATTTTCTTCATGTGCATTTGTAATGATATAAATTCCTCTCTTACTACAGATTTCATGGCATCCCAGATCTTCTGGTAAGATGTTTCTTCATTTTCATTTGTTTCCAGGTATCTTTTAATCTCTGTTTTGCTTTCATCAATGACCCAGGAGTTGTTTAGCATCATGCTGTTTAGTGTCCATGTCCTTGTGGGTTTGGGGAGGAACTTGTTGGTGTTAATGATTATTTTTATTCTACTGTGGTCCAAGAAGGTGCATGGTAAAATTTCAGTTCTTTTAAATTTGCTAATCCTTGATTTATGGCCAAGTATGTGGTCAATCTTAGAGTATGTTCTATGCGGTGATGAGTAGAATGTGTATACTGTGGTCTTTGGATGGAGGGTTCTGAAGGTATCAATTAAGTCCATTGGATCAAGAGTTACATTGAGGTTTCGGATCTCGTTGCTGAATTTTTGTCCTAATGATCTGTCTAGGGTTGTGAGTGGGGTATTAAAGTCCCCAGCTATGATGGTATTGGAGTCAATATCTTTTTTTTAGTTTACCTAGGAGCTGCTTTATGAAAGTTGGTGCTCTTATGTTTGGTGCATATATGTTTAGGATGGATATTTCTTGTTGATGGATTGAACCTTTTATCATTATGTAGTGGCCTTCTGTGTCTTATTTAATTTTTGATAGCTTAAAGGGTATTTTGTCTGAGATTAAGATCATGACTCTGCCTTTCTTTTGAGTTTCATTCACCTGAAAATTTGTTTTCCATCCTCTTACTTTGAGTCTGTGAGTGTCCTTTCTAGTGAGGTGAGTCTCTTGAAGGCAATAGATTGTTGCCTGCTCATATTTTAGCCATATTGCTATTCTATGTCTTTTCAGTGGTGCATTTAGTTCATTCATATTCAAACTAATTATTGAAATGTGAGAGTTGATCTCTATCAAAATGTTCTTACAGAGTTGCTGTTCTTCCTGTTTGTGTGTTGTCTTTATTTTGGTTTTAGAGTTGGATTATAGTGTGTTTTTAATCTTTTGCCTGTACTCTTGTGAAGAACGTTGTTCTTTTTTCCTTTTCTTCTGTGTTCAATACTTTCTTAACTGTTTCTTGTAGAGGTGGTCTTGTGGCAGTGTAAGTTCTTAGAGATTGTATATCTGGGAAAGATTTCAATTCTCCCTCACTGATGAAGTTTAGCTTGGCTGGGTAGGTTATTCTTGGTTGAAATTGTTTATCTTTTAGAATTTTGAAGATAGGGCTCCATGTTCTCCTAGCCTGGAGGGTTTCTGTAGATAAATCTGCTGCTATTCTAATTGGTCTTCCCTGGTACATAATCTGATCTTTTTTCTCTTGCAGCCTTTAGGACTTTTTCTTTTATACCTACTTTGTTTAGGTGAATTATTATATGTCTGGGAGTTGGTCTTCTCATTTGTTGTCTTGCAGGGGTTCTCTGAATCTCTTGTGTTTGAATTTTTTCATCCTTGATGAGATGAAGGTAGTTTTCTTGAATGATTTCATGAAATGTTTGTTCCAGTGTGGCCTCTGTTTCTCTCTCTGCCTCAGGAAGGCCAATTATTCTTAGGTTTGGTCTCTTGAAGTGATCATTCATCTCTTGTAGGTTTTGTTCTGTCTTTTTGAGCGTCTTTTCTATGCTTTTGACAGTTTGGGTTAGTTCTGTGTTTTGATCTTTGAGCTCTGAGATTCTTTCTTCTGCTTGGCTAATTCTGCTTTCCATGCTTATTAGTTTTATTTATTTCCATCACAGTATTATTTACTGCTGTTATTTCTGACATCAGCTCTTTCCTATTTTCCTCTTGTCTCTCCTCAATTTTTTAAATTCTCTCTATTAATGTCTTGATGTCTGGGTTTGTTGCATGTGACCAGTCATTCTGGGGGCTCTTCATTGTATGTATTCCGGAATCTGTTTTCTCAGTGTCTGATCTCCCAGGGGCCTGTGTGAGACCTATATTCTTCTTTTGATTTTTCTTCATTTGTGCGGTTTTTTTCCCCCTCCCTACTTTTTCTTTCCCTCCACGTCACTGTCTTCTTTAATTCTGTTATTCAGGGGTAGAGGGATTGTTTTTACTTCTGTTTGTTCAATCTCCTATTCTTTATGTATGCCCTCTTTGTTCAATTCTGGAGTTGCACTGTAGGTTGGGGGTCATCCTTTTTGCAGTTTTGAGATTTACTTAAGGAGTGAGTTGTGATTCAAAATCTATCTGCAGGTCCTGGTATTCACCAACAGGTGTGTGGATAATCTGAAACCCACTTCCTGCTGCCTTGGAATCTGTCCCTGCAGTGGGGCTGTAGGTTTACTCCCTGAAATAAAATATGGTTAACAGGGGGAAGAGAATGGAGCAGACAGTGGGGGAAATAGGGGGGTGGAGATAGAGGAGTAAGGGGGAAAACAGATGAGTGTACCAACAATTGGAGAGAGAGACCTAAACTGAAACAGATAAAAACAATAGACCATGGCTACAGACTAACCAACTCCCCTACAAAAATAAATAAATAAAACATACAATGATGCTAACATACAAGCTAACCAACCACCTTACTGGTGTGCTGTTCCTCTATACAAAGATATGGTTTACAGAGAGGAGAAAAGAGAGGAAAAGGAAGAGGAAAAGAGAAAAAAAAAGGAACAAAACAGTAGGAATAGAATTAAGTCATTAAACTAACAGAACCAATCGCGCACACTCTGAGATTTTTGTTTACATCCAATATTCTTTCAGCTCTGATTTCTAGCTGTCTTTTCAAGCTGATAAATTAGTTCGCAGTTAGGGTCAGTTGCCCCTGGCCTGCTGTGAAGGACAGTTCAGATCACCCTCAGTTCACCACTCAAATCTGCCTGGTGTCTGTTTTTCAAGCTTGTTTCTCCCGTTTCAGTGTTGTTACCTTGAATCACCAGCAGATGGTGGTGTCTCAGCTGCTTGCCCCAGAGGGGGTGGAGCCGGACAGGAGTTGGGCAGAGGCTGGATATGGGAGCCTGCCTCAGGGCACACAGGAGGAGACCCACGGCCGGCAGGACCTCACAGTGGCAGCAGAGGTGGCAGCGATACCAGCAGATCTTGCCTGCAGGGGCTTCAAGGACTGAAGTCGTGGATTGCCTCAGGCACGGGTGGTGCAATGCACTATGGCCACCACAGAGGCTGCCGCAGCATGGCGGCTGCCATGTCTGTGGCTGCAGTGGTTGTCCAGACCACTGCGATGCCCCAACGGTGGTGACGGCCGAGCTCTGTGTGAAAAGCAGGCTGCTACTTTGGGATCTGCAGCCCCCGGGGAGAGAGCCAGAGACCACCTGCATTCTCCTTTGCAGAGTGTTTCATAGACCAGGCTGCCCTGTTGCCATCTTGCCGGAAGTCCCCTAAACTAAAACTTTTAATTTGCTTGATTATAAATCAAAATTTTTGTCCCTTTACACTGTTACCAGGCTACCTGTGCTGTAGTTCTTGGTTCCTGCATCCCATTGACAAAGAATTGCACATGCAACATTAATGATTGCAGGTGAAAGTGATAGTTCTATGAAAAGCAAGTGTACGCTCTGTAGCAAAAAATAAAAAATAAAAAAAAACAGAGCAGGTTGAGATAAACAGCCCCAGACTAACTGCAGGCATTTATTTTATGGGTTTTTTTTTCTCTCCGTTTCCAGTCTTTTTTATGGTAAGCGTGGTAGGTACTACATAAAGGGGTTCCCTAGATTACAAAAACTAAATGTTGTAGCAAAAAATGTAAACACAGAAAAATTCTTTTCCTTTGGGTTGGTTATTTGGGTAAAGAAGTTTGTGAACACTCACTAAAGGGTAAGGAGAGACTAGAAAGGCTGGAAAACCCAGCCCAGGGAATGACTTCCTAAGGAAATTGCCAAAATAGCAGTCAAAACTAGGGCTCCTGATGGCTCGCTTAAAAGTCAAATGGCCCCTCAAGACTTGTTGGCCTCAGAGTAGCTTATCTGGGCAAGTATGCAAACATAGCAATTGAATACCCTGCAAGTTACATCCTCTCTGTTTATATTGTTCTGCCCAAATTAAGGGGAATCCTAAAACTTCCCAAGAACCATCAACATGGGGAAAAGAGAGTCTCCAAATGTTTTATTCCTGATCACCAATAAGCTTCAATATGAAGGATCTTTGTTATTGTCCAGGTTAGGGAAGTCTCCAATCTATGACCACCATAAACCTTGACTTTTACTTTATGACAAAATATTAAATACCTTGTGAAGTATATAAAAGGAAAAAATTATGATAAGCAGTCTTGAGAACACCAGTTCTCAAAGCCTCTTAGTCATATAAGCCCACTACACACAGCACATGGAACCTCTTCTGTGACCTGTTGGTGAGGCAACAAAATTATTTGGAATGAGTCTTAGATCACAGAAAGGATAAAAAATGTCATTGACCAAAGCAACAAAGCCAAACAAGGGATATCCTCCATAGCAAAATGTCAAAAGACAGGAAAAAAGGACAAAGAAATATTTCTTGAGCCATGGGGGTGGAGAGGTTATACTTACCTGTAAAACTCCAAAAAAAATGAACCCAAGTCATGCCACCAGAATTTGTTACTGAGTTAGCCCAATCTGAATTGTGATCCTTGACTCTTCTGTCTCATTGACTGACAACTGAAAATGTGACATGAACAATTGCAGGTGCAATCGATAGTTTTATTAAAAGCAAGAGTATATTCCATGTAGCAAGAAAAATGGAGTGGGCTATTCAAGAAATAAACAGCCCCTGGATAACTACAGGAATTTATTTTACGAATTTTTTTCTTCTCTTTTTCCTGATTCACCTCCTGTCAATCTACCCTTTTGGTAATTTAATCAACAGGTCTTGGGTGCTGTCACCTTTTGGAACTGCACATATGGGTTTCCCATGAATTTCTAAGTAAAACCAATGGGGGTGGGGAGGGGGTTAAAACCACGATGCTAATTAGTGCTAATAGCATGGTAATTACTTAAAGGTTTTAAGAATACAGTCTTAAACTTCTGGCAGGCATGTGTGCAGGAAAGTCTCTATTGGGTAAAGTTCCCCATTAAGCAGGATACTGCAACTGCAAGGCAAAGGAGTTTCCATCTAAGTTGAGGAACTTGGGGCAGGGATTGAGCTAAAACTGGATACTCTGATGTGTGGCTAAATGCAAGGGTTTCTCAGGGATTGACTTCTTCTGCTCATGTCTAACTTCTACCTAACAATATAGTCTTATATGGAAAATGACATGCAATTTCATAATTAATATTTATGAAAAATTTCTATCCAATTAAGATGTTTTTATATAGGGAGTTTGATTTATGGGTTTCTTATAATAATTAATGTAAATTCCACCAATATTTGTGAATTTTTCTTTTGCCTAGTACCACAGAAACAACTTTTTCTTAAGACTTGAAATAGGAAATTTGCGGGGGAGGAAGGCCAAGGTAGCTGACTGGAGACTGAACAATTGCCATTCTCAGAAAAGAAGCTTAGAAGGAGAAATGAGACTGTTGTCTTGGGAGTCAGCTTAGAAATCCAAACTGGGGTCTATCAGTCATTTTCCAGGGGACATGAAGAATACACAGCTTCAGGTACCAGCCACTCTGAGAAGAAGCCCTACATGATATCAGGAAATGCTCTTGGAGAAGAAAGTGGTGAGTATTTGGACAGGATTTTTTTTCACACTTCTCATGAATCATTTTACTCCTTCCCAAAGGAAGGACACCCCAGGCTTTTCCCCCACACCTCCTCCAATACTAATTGGGTTCAGAGAACTGCCCAGAATCAGGAAAGACCCACTGGGACAGATCAAATGGCTGGATCCATGTGGGGACCAGATGATTTCAGTTCCTGGTGAGACCCAGTGTCAATAACTGCCGATCAGCTCATGAAGAGGTTTCACTGGTCTCATTTGGCTGACACGAAGCACTCACTTTGGAGATGATGGTCTAGCAGCACCAGCACCATCCTAACCCTGGTTCAGGGCTGCAGGCAGGGCTTACATTCAGGGGCTACCACCACTGCAATTGCCCCTCCCATAGAGCAGGACAGAGACTAGTAGTCGGTGTACCTCCGCACAGCACAGTGATGATGGCTCTGCCCATCTGCAGTCTGAGGGAGAAACCCTGAATACCTGCCAACAAGGCAGCAATCTTCTGTTTACCCCATGAGAGTGTAATGGACTTGCCTATATAGGAGGAGGTCATTTCATACCCTACAGAACACCTGTGCTGGAGTAGAGCCATGGGCCCCCTCCTGGCTGTTCGCCAATCCTCCTGATGAGACACATTGACTGAGAAGGGAGACGGTGGAGTTCCCTGTCAGTCAGGGCCCCTGGTACTCATGCCAGAGGGAGAAGAAAAGACCCTGATTTGGAGTAAAGGCCTTGCCTTGCCCTTATCAAACTATACCAACGAAGCAGTGACAGATGGATTCCCTCCAACTCCCCATTTTCTCTGCCACCTCTGTCTCTCCAATAGGCAGACAAGAGGAGGGAGGTTGAGTAAGAAAATAATACAAACTGTCACCCCAATAATAGCAATTTCTTCAAATGAAAAAATAACAAAACAAAAAATAAAAAGAGAAAAGCGTGCCCTCACAAATGAGGAAGAACCAGTGAAAAAACACCAGCAATCTTCAAAGCCTTAACAATTTAACACCCACAAAAGGGATTCTTAGATCCCAAGCAATGGAGCTCATCCAGAATGACCTGTTCCTGATGACAGATATAGAAGTCAGACTAAGTATAGTAAAGAGACTCAATGAGATCCAGGAAAATGTGGACACACAAATCAACCAGGCCACAAAAACTGTAACAACAGTGAAAACCGACCAGGCCATTCTAGGAAAGAACCAAATTGAACTAAAAATGAAAGTGTCTATCCTTGAATTTCAAGACACAATAGCAACCCTTAACAGGAGAATCAACTAGGCAGGGAAAAGAATCTCAGAGTTTGAAGGTCAAATTACTAACTTAACTCAGTCTCATAAAATCAAGAGAAAAGAATTGAGAAAAATGAACAAAGTCTATGATAAGTCTGGGATTATGTAAAGAGACCAAATCAACTGTTAAAAAGAACACTGAAGTGCACTAAATAATGGTATAGGGCTAAATCCATCAGCAAGAAATATCCATCTTGAATGTATTTGCACCCAACATACAAAGACCTAGATTTATAAAATACTTGCTAATTAATCTAACAGAGGACATAGATAGTCATACAATAATAGTTGAAAGTTTAATACCCTGCTAACAGCTTTAGACAGATAATCAAGGCAGAAAATGCACCAAGAAATCCAGAATCTTAATTTAACACTGGAACAACTGGACCAAATAGACATCTATAGAAGACTACACCTAAAAACCACAGAATACAAATTATTCTCATCACCACATAGAACATGCTCTCTAAGATCAACCACATATTTGCACACAAATAATGTTTGAACAAATTTCAAAAGGCCAAAATCATTTAAAAAAATCTTCTCAGACCACAGTGGAATAAAAATATATATTCTCATGAATAGGAATTCTTCAAAACACACAAATACATTGAAATTAGCCAACATGCTTCTGAATGAACACAGGAATCAAGACAAAAATAAAATCATTGCTAGAAACAAACAAAACAAAGACACAACATACCAAAACCTATGGGATATCATGAAAATATTGCTGAGTGGGACATATATAACATTGCAATTACAGGTCAAAAAAATAGGGATGTCTTAATCAGTCTAATGTTGTAACTGAGGGAGCTGGAAAAACAAGAACAATTCAGTCTCAAAGCCAGTAGTAGAATGAAAGTTGTGAAAATAATCAAAGATATATGAAATAAAAACAAAAAAATCATGCAAATGACCAAAGAGTAGAAAAACCAGTCCTTTGAATGGGTCAATAAGATTGACAGATCTCTGAACAGATTTAGAAAAAATAAGTAAATAAATAATGAAAGATAGAGAAAGCAACAATTCAAATAAGTACAATTAGAAATGAAATAGGTGATGCTACAACCAACCCTGAAGAAATATAAAAGATTATCAGAGATTACGATGAACATCTGTATGGGAGAAAGCTAGAAAATCTACAGTAAATGGAGAAATTCCTGACAACACACAACCTCTCAAGATTGAAACAGCAATAAATTGAAAACATAAACACCTTAATAACAATCTAAGAAATTGATTCAGTGATAAGAAATTTTATTATCAAAAAAAAAAAAAAAAAAAAGCCCCTGGGCCTGGGCCAGATGGTTTCTCACTTGAATTCTATCAGTTATACAAGGAAGAGCTGATACTAATTCTACTGAAAGTTTTCTAAGGAATTGAGAAGAAAGGCATCCCCTCTAGCTCATTCTATGAAGTCAATATCATCCTGATACCCCAAAAAGGCAAAAACCCAAAACGGAAAGAAAACTTCCGGCCTACTTCTTCAAAAAACATAGATGCAAAAGAATATCAATAAGATATTAGCAAATAGAAACCAACAATTTTTTTTTTTGAATTGGACTCTCACTCTGTCACCCAGACTGGAGTGCAGTGGCCACCTCTGACCACCACAGCCTCAACCTGCTGGGCTCGGTGATCCTTCCACCTCAGCCTTCCGAGTAGCAGGAATTACAGGCACACACTACCATGCCAGGCTGATTTTTTTATTTATTGTAGAGATGAGGTCTTGCCAAGTTGTCCAGGTGGGTCTTGAACCCGCGGGCTCAGGCAATCCACTCACCTCAGCCTCCCAAAGTGTGGGATTACAGGCTGAGCCACCGAACCCACCTGAACAACATATTACAAAGAGCATTTATCATGACCAGATGGGCTTCATTCCTGTAATGACAGACTGGTTCAATATTCCCAAATCAATAAATGTAATCCCTCACATAAACAAATGTAAACCCAAGAACGACATGATTATCTCAATAGACACAGAAAAAGCACTTGATAAAATCTGACAACTTTTCTTGATAAAAACCCTCAAACACTTAGGCATCCAAGGAATAATAAGAGCTATCTATGACAAACCTGCAGCCAACATTATACTTAACAGACAGATGCTGGAATCATTCCCCTTAAAATCTGGAACAAGACAAGGATGTCTATTCTCACTACTCCTATTTAACATATTAAGTCTTAGCCAGAGCAATCATTCAGGAGAAAGAAATCAGAGATATCTAAATAGGAAAGGAGAAAGTTAAATAATCCTCTTCACAGATAATATGATTCTCTATGTAAAAAACCCTAGAGATTCTGCCAAAATCTCCTAGCACTGATAAATGACTTTGGTAAAGTTTCAAATACAAAAACATTGAGCAAAAATCAGTTGCATTTCTATACACCAATACCAAGCAAACTGAGAACCAAATGAAAACCACAGTCTTATTCTCAATAGCCACAAAAGAAAATAAAATACCTTAGTATTCTCTAATCAAAGAGGTAAAAAGGTCTTTACAGTGAGAACTATAAAACATTGTTCAAAGTAATTAGATGATATAAACAAATGGCAGAACAACCCATGCTCATGAATTAGAAGAATCAGTATCTACATGATGTCCATACTACCCAAAGCATCTACAGATTCCATAAAATCCTTACTCAACCACCAGCAGCATTTTTCACAGATCTATAAAAGACAACACTTAAATACATAAAGAAGCAGAAAAGAGCTTGAATAACTCAAACAATTGGCAGCAAATAGAACAGTGTTGGTGGCATCACAATCTTGGACTTCAAAACTACAGTAGTCAAGACAACTTGGTTCTGATACAAAAATAGACAAAAGACCAATGGAACAGGATAAAGAATCTAGAAATAATACCACTGACTTTCATCCAACTCACCTTTGACAAAATTGACAAAAACAAACATTGTGGAAAGGTAACCTTATTTAGTAAATGGTGTTGGGAAAACTGGCTAATCACACGTGGGAGAATGAAACTGGACCCCTTCTTATCACCATATAAAGAATTAACAAAAAATGTATGAAAGACTTAAATGTTAAACCTCAAACTGTAAGAATTGTAGAAGAAAACCTTGGGAACACCCTCCTGGACACTGGCCTGGGTAATGTATTCATGACCAAGTCCTCAAAAGTAAATGCAGTAAAAATTAAAATTGTAAAATAGAGCCTTAACAAGGTAAAATGCTTCTTATAACAAAAACCATCAAGAGAGTAAAGAGACAAGCCACAGACTAGGATAAAACATTTGCAAACTATGAATCTGACAAAGGCCTAACATCCAGAATCGACAAGGAACTCAAACAAACTGACAAGGAAAAACAAATAACCCTACTGAAAAGTGAGCAAAGCACACGAACAGACATTTCTCAAAAGAAGACATACAAGAAGCCAACAGACATATTAAAAAATTGCTCAGTTTCACTATCATCAGAGAAACTTAAATCAAAACTACAATGAGATACCATCGCATACCAATCAGAATGACTATTATTAAAAAGTCAGAAAACAACAGGTGGTGGCAAGGCTGAGGAGAAAAGGGAATGCTCATACACTTTTTGGTAAAAATGTAAGCTAGTTTAATCTTTTTTGGAAAGCAGTTTGGAGATTTCACAAAGAAATAAAAATAGAGCAATCCTAATCAACCCAGCAGTCCCACTACTGGGAATATATCCAAAGGAAATCAATTACTTTACAGTTAAGTCACCTGTGTGCATATGTTTTTCGTGGCTCTATTCACAATAGCAAAAACTTGGAACCAACCCAGATACCCGTTGACGGTGGATTGGATAAATAAATTGTGGTACACATACATGATAAAAAACTACACAACCATAAAGAAGAACAAAAAATCATGTTCTTTGTAGCAACATGGATGCAACTGGGGACCAACATTCTAAGTGAACTATCACAGAAACAAAAATCTGAATACACATGTTTTCAGTTATAACTGACACAAAACTTTGGACACACATGGGCACGAATATGGAAACAGGCACTAGATACTACTAAAGTTGGAGGGATAAAGGGAATATAAAACTATCCATTGGGTACCATCCTCACTATCAGGGACAGGGAGACACAGACTCATCAGAAGCTCAAACCTCACATTTACACAATAATCTAATGCAGAAAATTTTTACATCTACCCCACCCATGAATCTAATTTTTTTTTAATCAAAAAAAAAAACCATGTAAAATGCATTTGCTTGTTGACCTAGAAATTTCATTTTTTGGGATATAACTAAAAATAGGTAATAATATATGTGAATAAAGATGAATGTATAAAAAAATTTACAAAGATTAACCATATAAGTAAGCATTATGACCTTCACCAGAATCATTTTTCTAGGGCATTTATTGAGTGGAAAGTCTGGGGCCTGAATGGAGTGAATTTAAGACAAAATGATAGAAAATAAATTGGAATCAATGAATGTCAACAACTATTTGAAGAGAAAACACATAGAAAAATGAACCTGAGGAAAAAGAGGCAGGAGGATTTTATTAAAGACTGTCCATGAGGTCCAGTGCACACACTGAAAACTTTTTAAATGCTGACATAACCTGGAAATAAAAAAATGTGGGGGTATCTAACCCCAGAGTACTATGAATTTCTAAGATTACTAGACTTCTTATGATGTCTAAAAGAAAGAGAGACACAGAGAATTTTGTGGATAATCCTGATAGTCCAAGACAAACTGTGATAGGAAGCGTCCCTGAGAACTGGAGGTCGTGGTAGGGGGGCATTTTCCAGGAGCAGGTCGAGTTCAGTCACCTTCTCTATTTCCATCAGTTGTGTGGAGGAGAGAGTTTGCCCTGAGGAAAACAGCTCTGTGACACTTCCACTCATGAAAGTTAAGAGGCTAGAGAAGGGTCATCTCTCCTGAGTGCTTAAAGCATCTCCTTGAGTCTTCTGCTTTTTTGTCTTTTCACATTTTCTTGTAAGGTAAAATTACAGTATTTGAATCTTGAACACACCCGATAGTTTCAGAAACATCTTAACAAGTTGTGAGTGTTTTTCTCTTCCTAAGAGGCAGTAGTATGTGCCCTGTTAAGAATTTAGATCAGTAACCAGCTTGCTTAGCTTGAATCTGAAATCAGACATTCACTAGCTGGCTAAGTTTAAACAAGTTTCTTAAAAAGATGTAGCTAATTTTCCCTGTCTACACAAGGAAGATGTTAATAGTGCCTACTTTATGAGACTGCAGTATGGAATAAATTATTTAATGCATACAATGTGTTTAGAACAATACACTGCCTAAAAAATTTAAATGTTAAAAAACCATTAACTATTAGATTAATCATTCTGTTAGTTCTCACCTTAATGTGTTCTACCTGGCTTCTACCTCTTAAATTTGTAATTTAAATTTAAATTAAATTTGCCTCTTGTCTCATAGCTTTCTCTTTAAAACAGGAAAAGATTGTTCTCTTTCAACATAGGAAGTGCATTTACACTTAGCATATACCAAAATTTTGTTTTAGGATCCAATTTATCTCCAGTTTTGCATTTTCCAACCACAATTTAAACTAATCTTAGTCTGGGAAATAACTCTTTGTCATCCATTTCAAATTGCCAGCAACAAGTAGAAATGTCTTCCTATAATACACATCTGCTTTAAATGAGATTGCTTAAGTTGACTGTGATATCTGTCTTAGATGCTATTGAAATTGAAAGAAAAAAGCATTATACTCCAAAATTCTGTTCATTTTTTTTTCATACAAGCATCTTCATGTTCTAGGTACATTGTATTATTGTACTTAGTCGTCAACTCCCTCTCCTTCTCTAAAGATAGGAACTACCACTGCCAAATGGTTGGGTCTGTGTGCTTGGTGAATAATTACACTTCCCTGTCCCATTGGCAGTGTCTCAGCCTTATGACTTGCATAAGCCAATACAATTTAAACCGTTATGATATATGCTATAGTTATGTTATATGTAATATCAGAGGAGAATATGTCATTGGAATTGCAAGGTTCAACTCACCACCTGTTTCTCCTTTCCACCAAAAGGACATAATCTTTCTCCAGCTACATTCTTGAACTAGAGACCATCTGAAACAATTTGGGTTAAACAGAGACACAACTCTTGTTTGAACATCAATCTGTATGTAAGATGTAAATGTTATTGTAAGTCAGAGGTCTCTGACCTCGGGACCAGGACCAGTATTGTATTACCACCTGAACTCCGTCTTCTCTCAGATCAGTGGCAGCATTAGATTCTCATAGGAGTACAAACCCTATTGTGAACTGCACGTGCGAGGGATCTAGGTTGCGTGCTCCTTATGAGAATTTAAGATCTAATAATCTGAGGTGGAGCTGAGGCAGTGATGCTAATGCCGGGAAGTGACTGTAAATACAGATCAACATTAGCAGTGAGGTGTGGATGCACAGAGACCATAAAAAGTCAATTGCTTACAGACAGATCAAAATTCTATCAGTGAGTGGCAAGTGAGTTGATGGACTTCAATTGTACAGCTGCAGCTGGTGGCAGGCTTTAAGTCAGAATCCAATACTTACTTTAGTCTATGTATGCCCCAACCATTATTTTATTTTTCCAGTTTCGTTGACGCCTCTTTCCCACACTGCTTACTTGTCTCAGTCACAGTTTTGTTAAGCCCACAAGCTAACACTAGTCAAAATGAGTGAAAAACAAAAGCCACTGGAAAGCTTATTTGAAACATTATGGTGAACTGTATAATTGTTTCATTATATAATACTATGTAATACTAATAGAAATAGGCCAGGCTCGGTGGCTCAGCCTGTAATCCCAGTGCTTTGGGAGGCCGAGGTGAGAGAAATGCCTGAGCCCTCAGGTTCAAGACCCACTTGGGCAACTTGACGAGACCTCTTCTCTACAATAAGTCAAAAATTAGCCAGGCGTGGTAGTGCATGCTTGGAAGGTTGAGGCAGAAGGATCACAGGAGTCCAGCAGGTCGAGGCTGTGGTGGCCAGAAGCGTGCCACTACCCTCCAGCCTGGGTGACAAAGCGAGACCCCAACTCAAAAAATAATAATAATAATAAAATGCACAATATATGTAATGCACTTTAATCATCTCAAAAACATCCCCCCACCTAGGTTTGTGGAGAAATCGTCTTCCATGAAACCAGTCCCTGATGCCAAAATAGGTTGGAGACCACCGTTGCAAGCCACTTAGATGTTATAGTTACTTGCTATTTAGCAAAGATTACACTTAAATAATGTCACTTCTAAGACACAAAACAGAACAATTGTGTAGATTTTTTATTATTGTACTTCCAATATTTTTGTACTGTATAGAGGGGGTCTCTAATATTATTCACCCTATCTTAACTAAGTTTATTCTAATGTATAAAGATAGCTACTTTTATTTTGTGCATTAACACTGAAATTTGTGGTCCCAAGTGACAGAAAATCTAAGCCCAAGTGTTTTGAAAAACAGTAGTAAAATTTGTTGGTACATATAATTCAAAAGAAGTAAAGTCTGAGATTCAAATAATTTCCCCAGGGCAAGTGTTTCTCCAATTCTATTGTGTTCTGGATTTATTGTCAAGATTTGTGTGGTATCATGGTAATTGCCAACTACCCTCAGCCTACATTCTAAGAGGTACAGTTGCATAAATAAAAACTTTTGAGTGCTTATAATGTGTGAGGCAATTTTCTAAGAAATTTGATAGAATTAACTGACTTCAGTCACACAATGATTTTATCAAATAGAAACTAATATTACCCTAGCTTTATAGTTAAAAAATATGAACAAAAAATGTACATGCCTCATGATAACCGCTATTAATAAAACTCTAACAGAAAACATTACATTCTTGAAAAAGTGGTCACAACAGTTTTAAACCCCAGATTTAATCTCTCAGAATTTGTCATTATATATAGACAAAGGAAAGGGGAAAGAGTTCTTCAGAGAAAAATAAATGCATTGTTTCTGGAAAAAAAGCTGATGTATGTGGGTGCCAAAACATTCAAACATCTAAAATTTTCATGCTACTTTAAAGCTAACAAGTTAGCCTGTTAAAGAATCCAGGATACTGAAAGACATGAGATTTTCTCCAGGATACTGAGAACTTTGTTAATCAGAATCAAGCAAGCAGTTATGAACTTCACATTTTCATCACTTGTTTGTGTTTTCATTTGAAAGTTTAGATCCAAAATTTAAACCGAGTGGGTTGTTCATACAGTTAATAAAACCCTGAATTTAGCCATTCTACACTATTAGACCTAGCAATAAATCAAAACAGAATAAGACACATTTAATAACTTGTCTAGTTTAGGGTCACATTAATAATTGACTAGATAAATATCTAGAAGGGTATTGATATTAATACTACTACTTTATTGTGCAATTTTATAAATAGAACATTTTCTAAGAGAAAACTTAGTCTCTGTTTTGGGCATAATAAAAGTAACTATTAGATGGAGTTACATTTGAAGAAAAAAGTTATTTTTATCAAATTAGGATATAAGATATTCTCATTATTAATACGCAAAATCACACCGGGAGGTAGTGTATTTCACAAAGATGCTACTTCTTTTTTTTTTTTATTTTTGAGTTGGAGTCTCACTCTGTCGCTTAGACTGGAGTGCAGTGGCTGCTCCCGACCACCGCAGTCTCTACCTGCTGGGCTCCAGAGATCCTTCCGCCTCAGCCTTCCAAGTAGCTTGAACTACAGGCACGTGCTACCACGCCCGGTTAATTTTTTGATTTATTGTAGAGATGAGGTTGCCCAGGTGGGTCTCGAACCCGCGGACTCAGGCAATCCACTCACCTCAGCCTTTCAAGGCGCGGGATTACAGCCTGAGCCACCGCGCCCAGCTAAGATGCTCCTTCTAATAGCATCAATTAACGATCTGTATGTGAGTGAATTAAACTGTAGTCAAAACGTCATGACTTGAACAACTAAAATAAATAAGTGATATCAATATAGCAGAAATGAAGTTAACTTAGAAGAAGCAGTTATGCTTAGTTGGCTTGTATACAAGAATAATAAATAGCTTATTCTAAAGACCCAGGAAATAAAAAGCAAATTTATCTTTGTCTTTTTTCTTCAAATCTTATTCCAATTTCAAGCCCTCATTTGATTGGAGTATTGACACCTCAATTTGTGTAAAATCACTACTCCCATTGTTTTAAGGCTCTGTTTAAGGCTGACATAGGTTTGGTTTCCATTGCATTGTTCCTTTATTCTGATGGCTGTTCAGTTCTCTAGGCCTTGTGATGTATTCAGGTCAGAATGCAAATTAGCAAGCTATGATCTTTCTGAGTTCACATATCTAAATATCATCTTTGTCTTTCTTCTCCAATGTACTACTTCTCTGGGTCATTTCTTCTTGCCTGGGAACCGGAGGGGATAATGAGAGAGGGAAAACTGCACAAGCTTTCCTCTTACTATTATCTTTCCAAACTTCTGTAAAAAGTTTTTGTTTCTGTCGATGTTGTTCTTCTGAGTGTAGTTTTTTGAAGAGTTAAACCTATTTCTACTTCTTTTGCCCTTCTGATTTCCCACTCAACAAAACAAAACAAAATAAAAAACCAAAAAACCCCCAAAACATTGTATAATAATTTGACGGTAACGTAAGCATGGCCAGATCAAATCATTGTAAAAGTAACTCTCATCAACAACTTTGAGGGTACTGGGGTTTTGCAACTAACGTATTTATAAATATTTAATAAACAAGATATTTCTGTACCTGTGAACTCTTTTAGTCACTCTTTGCAAAATGCACAGTTGCCTTGGGGTTTCTCAAAGCACACATCGCTTCAGGACTTGTATATTCCTTTCTCCATGCCAACAATACTCTTCTATATGATTCCTCCTATAATTTCTTGAAGTCTGTGTCCAAATTTTCCCTTACGAAAGGGACTTTTCTGAAAACACATTTCAAAAAACAACAAAAACGCTGCTTTTCACACTCAGTACTCTCTCTGCCCTTCTTTCTTTTTCTTCATAATATTTATCTTATGTAATATGATACCTCTTTGGAGTATAAGTTTATGAAGGCACAGACATTATTTTTTTTCCATTTTTAAATCCATTGTGTCTGAAAAAATATCTAGTATATAGCAGGCTTTCAAATATTTCTGTAATGAATAACGTAAGTAGAAATGATCATACTATTCAGTAAAACTCATGCATTAAATGTTATTTATTATAAATAAACCTTAGATTAAAAAGCTGTGCATCTTACTTTGGATTGTTTTAATTATTTCAGGGCATGCTTCTTACACTTTTGTGAATATTTACATTAGTTTTATATTGGGGGATATTAAAGCATAAAATGTACTGTTAACTTTTGGGAGAATGTTTAGGTAAATTAATAGGTGATGATTTAAATGCACTTGCACAATATTTTTTAATAATTCACCTATTTGTGAATGTTTAAGATAAGACTAGCTAACATTTATTAGATGATACAAACATATACACATTTTTACTATCTACATTACAACAATTCTTTAAGTTCAATAACATTATTATTGCAATTTTTCTCCACTGGAAAACTGAGGCATAGAGAAAGCTTTCAAATGCCCAAGACATAAGAGCACAGGTTTGAAATATGGAAATAAAATTAATAAAATATTAACAATAATAACATTTTTCCTTAAGTCATTATATTCAAATAGCATTTTCTTTATTGAAAATCTCTTTAGAATACATTCTTTAGTCTCCCAGATACATTTCTCTTCTCAGTAGCACTACTCTGTAAGTTTCAATACAATTTCCCTTTTGGTTTAGTTTAAACACTATTCTCAAATCTACAACAGGAACAGGGTACATTGAAATCATGATAAACCTGAAGTTGTTGGAAGTGGTTGGGTGAGTTTATTCCAGGGGGCAAAACTTAATTTAAATAATTTTTTTAAAAAAAAATTAGGTAGTAAAATTGAGTACGTCTCTTTCAAATGTGTATATTCCCTTATTAAATTATATTGAATCAACATACTATAAGATTTGGAGAATTTATTATTTCCAGAGTAGAATTCAATTACTGTAACAGTAGAACTACAGTTGACTCTAGAGAATTAATAGTCTAATTAGTTATATAAAAGGTGGGAATTATACTTACTCAAGTTCTTTAGGTATTTTATGATCATTAGCATTTTCATAGTACTCCTATGAGAATATCACATGATTAATTGGGTTTCATCTCAAAGTGACCAGTTAAAAGAATTGGAAAAGGTCTAACTCTAGTTTCCATTTTAATAGTATAACCTATAGTGGATATGAGTATATGTTTCATTTACACCTTGTAGTGAGATAATTTGTTAATATTGTCTGTAGGTGGGCTTCAGAGATATGTTGAAATTGAAATTTTAAAACAGGTTATCCATAAATATAGAAAAGTATATTTTTAAAAGAGAAGTTTGTATTTTAATCAAACCTTCCAATTGAAATATATGTTATACAATCCACAGACTGGGAAAAAATATTTGTCAACTGTATATCTGACAAAGGACTAACATCTAACACTTCTAAACTGTTGGTGGGAATGTAAATTAATACAACCTCTGCGAAAAACAGTTTGGGGATTCCTAAAAGATCTAAAAATCAACCTTCCATAGGACCCTACAATTTCCCTACTGGGAATATACCTGGAGGAACTCAAATCACTCTGTGAAAAAGATACCTGCACACGCAAGTTTATTGGAGCATTAGTCACAATAGCGAAAACCTGGAACAAACCAACCATTCTGCCCACCAAAGGAAGACTGGATTACAAAAATGTGGTACCTATACATTATGGAATATTATGCAGACTTAAAGAAGGACAAAATTAAAAATTTTGCAGCAACCTGGATGAAGTTAGAATCTATAATACTGAGTGATCTATTACAGAAACAAAGAACTGAGCATCACATGTTCTCACTCATAAACAGACCTTGAACAATAATCCTAATACTATAAGAAAGGGATTGGCAGTACTGGGAAACTGCGAAGGGAGGGGAGGTTGAGATTGGCAGTAGTGGGAAACTTCCAGGGTAGCACACCTCATCAACAAAGGTAACGGCATTATGAACATTTGTATACCTAATCCTGAACTGTACCCTATAATAAAAAAAATTAAAAAGCAATATATGTCATAAAAAGCACTAAAATTCACTGCTTCATGGCTTAAAATTTTATGTATTTCCCCTTACTTATATGACAGTCTACATTGCAAACTATTAGTAATTCAGTTACTTAGTCTGCTGTGTATAGAGCAAAGTGCTCCCATTAGTTCGGGAATTTTTTAAAAAACTACAGGCAGTAGTGAATCAGTAATACTGTTAGACTAATGGTGGGACTTCGGGAATTAAGAAAATCATTTCCAAGAGGGACTTTAAAAGTTCATTTAGTCATAAAGAAATGTAGTAACTATATATTTATACTTTATTCTATGAGAAGGGCATATATGTGTAGGTTTATAATCTAATGTTTCACTGAAAAAAAGCAATATTATCTCGATTGTGCTTATGAAAATCTGAATCTCACAGAAGTAAAGCAGTTTCCAACGTCTAAGAGCCTAGTGGCATCAGAGAGTTAATATAATGTGTCCTTTACTCCTCTGATAGATGGAAGATTTAAAGATAATGGTAGGTTGCAAAACTGATGAGTTGAGAAAATATTTTTTCTTTGTGGTAAAGTTTATTACTATTAAAAGATAAGTTTGAAACTGAATGTGAGCTTTCTTTATTTTCCCAATACCACTCTCTTTCATGTTTCTTCCTAGAATAATTGATAATCTCTGGAGAATTATCTATCCAGTTATCCAGGTCACTTTCTTAGAAACAGTCTAGAAATTTTTTTTTTTCTTTAAAGGTGGGAAATTTATTTCTTTCTCATTGGAAATGCCAAGCTCCTTTTATCCTTTTATCATATTAGATAAAAAACAGTTCATTGCTATTTTTAAGGAAATGCTTAGTGCAGTCTCAGGCCTGGTGTTTATGCAGGGTCTGAAAATCAGACAGTTTTCTTTAGACTCGCATAATCTTCCCCCAGACATTGACAAGCTCTGCCTACCTCTGCTACAAAATAAGTCTCAGGATTCCTGCCCGGCCTTCTCATTCGTTTGAGCAATTGGTGGGGACCAGAGAAAGAATTTATGAATAGCAAGTGGTACACACAGCCTTTAATTATAAGCCTTCCAGGGATTTAAAAACTATTATGTTGGCCCACCCTTAACTTACTAGAATTCATTTAAATTCTAGCTAAAAAGTAAAGGAGATATAGAAAAACATAGAATCATCACAACTTAAGACATGAGATGTGAACTCATAGAATTAGTATGTGATTTGCCTTAAATGAATAGCCTTTTCTATATGTCTTGATGATACTGGTGGTGTAAACTTGTTCCTTTTTCTGTGAAAATATATTTGATCATATCCTCTAAGGCAGAGCATGACTTTGAAATTTATAAGGCCCTAAGAAACCAAACACAAGTTAGCAGTTTTGAAGATAACAGGAGTTTTGTTTCTTTCATGAATTACGGTTCATACTATATTGTTAGTTGATTCTATTCTCTTAAGTAAACTTTATATATTTTGTGAGTTTTATCTCAAGGAAAATAATATATGTTGTCAATGCTTAAAAATATGTTATTAAAGTTGCTCTTTTCTTACTTTCTTGTATATATAGGCGAAAGATGTACTACAAAACTATGGTATGATACAAGGGTTATCTTCATTATTGATTATATTTTGAATATTAATTCATTTAATAATTAAGACATGATTAGGAAACACACACACACACACACACACACACAAAATCTCTTTCACAATAGCCAGAAAAAATATGAAAGCATGCTCTGCATCACTAATCATCAGAGAAATGCAAATCAAAACTACAATGAGATACTATCTCACACTGGTCAGGATGGCCATTATTAAAAAGTAACCAAAAAAAGGTATTGGCAAGGCTGTGGAGAGAAAAGACCATGTCTATACTGTTGATGGGAATGTAAACTAGTTCAACCTTTTTGGAAAACAATTTGGAGATATCTCAAACAACTAAAAATAGTGCTACCATTCAACCCAGCAATCCCGCTCTTGCGAATATATTTGGAGGAACAAAAATTACTTGAAAAACAAAACAAAACAAAAAAAACACCTGCACATGTATGATTATTGCAGCATTATCCACAATAGAAAAAATTTGGAAAAAACCCAGATGCCCACTGAAGGTGGAGTGGATAAAGAAAATTTGATACATATACATAACGGAATACTATACAGTCATAAAGAAGAACAAAATCATATCCTTTGTAGCAACAGAGATGCAGCCGGAGAACATCATTCTAAGTAAACTATTACAAAAATGAAAATCTGAAAACTACATGTTTATACTCATAAGTGGGCATGAAACATTGTACACAAACAGGCATAAGGATGAAGAGAACAGAAGCTGGAAAGGAGGAAGGGAAGAAGGGTAAGGGACATCAAAACCCCCTTTGGGTGCCCTCCTCACACTTAAGTGTAGGAGGGTTCATCAGAAGCCCAAACCTCATCTTCACACGGTATTCTTATGTGGCAAATCGTCACATGTCCCTTATAGTTCTAAAATAAAAAGTAACTTCATAAAGGTACCTAGTATTTCCATAGCATTTAATATTTCACGTTTTGTTCATATACATTATCTTTTGATCTTCCCCCACAACCTATGAAGTGAATAAGTATGGATTTATGGTAACTAATTCACAGGTAACAAAATTGATTCAGGACTCACAAGTCTCTAACACCAGATGACATCACTGCTATGTAACAATAATGAAAAGATTGTGGCATTGAAAAAAATCCATATTTCCAAAATATGGCCTAGTGATTATTGTTTTACAGATTCAGGTTTACAAACCATTACTGGTTCATAAAATCAAGTTAATGAATTTGAAAACATCCATTTTTTAAAATATTCTGATAAAATGGAAATCAGAATGGATTACAAATAGTAAAATAGTAAAAGTAAGTACTGTTTCATAATCATAATTTTTGAAAGTCTGAAATGTGAATGCCATCTTTCAGTCATTAAGAAAGCAACTTAAGTCATCTTCTTTAAACTCTTTCACACAAATCCAGAGAAATATTACATTTGTCATTATCCCATATTAAAATATTTAAAAGGTGGGAAAAAAATAAACAGAAATTTTAGAAGACTAACGTAATTATATTTCTAAACTTCTGACTTCTTAGCTTTTTTATTATCGTGGCAAATGTCCAAATATAGCATTATAATGAAAAGGTCTACCATCTTAGGTGCCACCAAAGGTGCCCATTATTGATGGCAGTCAGATGGAATGCCATCTGGTAATAGCAATTTATTATTTGAGAGATATTTAATGACATGCCACATTTTATATGCAGTTAAATGTATCGTCATTTAGACATTGCATTTTTATTAGAATGATTACTCCAACTTAAATAGTTGAGTATTGTCAGCATCACAGTCCTGTAAGGTTATTGGTATATAATAGTACAAAAATGACTAGATCCATGGGGATTTTAATTAACTTTGTAAACATCTATTTTCTTAAAAACTATATATTTTATTTTTTGGTAATTTAATTACAGACAACTTGTATACAATAAACAATGTCAAAAGAGATAGGGGAAATTACTTTCCTTTGTGAAAGTGATTTAAAAGTGATCTCAAAGACTGTGAAGAAGGAAAAAGAACCAAGAATGTTGCTGTCACTTTGACAAAAGAACACTGACCTAGGCCGAGCTCAGTGGCTCAGCCTGTAATCTCAGCACTTTGGGAGGCGGAGGCGAGAGGATCTCCTGAGCCTATGGGTTTGAGACCCATCCGGGGAACTTGGTGAGACCTCGTCTCTACAATAAATCAAAAATTAGCTGGGTGTGGTAGTGCGCGCCTATAGTTCCAGTTACTTGGAAGGCTGAGGAGGAAAGATTGCCAGAGCCAGAAGATTGAGGCTGCGGTGGCCGGGAGCGTGCCACTGCCCTCCAGTTGGGGTGATGGAGTGAGACTCCAACTCAAAAAAAAAAAAAAAAAAGAACACTGGCCTTGGAGCCTGAAAACTTTGGTTCAGATTCCCTTTCTTTTACTTAGGATGAATTTTATCACCCAACAAATTTTAACCCATTGTAAATGTAAATGGAATTTTATACATATATATTTATTTTTATTTTATTTTTAATTTTTTATTATATAAATTTATAAATGTTAATTATATATGTAAGCGTACAGGAAAGAAATACATAGTGTGTACCAGGGGTGCCAAAAAAATGTATACACTTTAATCCGTGTTATCTATGTATTACTTTTCAAAGTTGAATTGAATTAACAGTAGCAAAGTATAGTATGATGTTTGCTCAAAAGATGGCATAAATAAACAAATGCTAGTGTCACCATGCGACAGGCAGGACAATCAAAGAAAATGGTAGAGGCACAGTTGTCGTTTGAGGTGCACAAGACCATTTTGAAGTGGTATTTGAAATTTGAGAACGTCGTGGAAGTACAGTGACCATGGAGGCGTGAGTATGCGAAAGAATATCCAACATGCCTGACAATTTCATGCATTCATGGTCAAAGTGTAGCCAGCCTCAGGGCATCGGGTATTCTCACGGCAGCCTGCCTAAACCAGGAACTGTCTGCTGCCTCTAAGTTTGCCTGTCTCCTCCCAGGCCAGCTAGAAAGCAGTCAACTGCAAAGTCCTGAAATAGGGTGGTTGAAGCACCTCAGGGCCTTTTTATTCCCTACACCCCTCATGTGGGTTTTGGCAGAGCCCAGCTGTGGGTAAAGAAGTTTCCTACGAGAGACTGGAGTCCTGCAAGGCGCAGGGTCCCTCAAGTGTGTGACAGCAGTGCAGAACTCCTGAATTCCCCTTACTTACCTTCCCCGCTGCACCTGGAGGCTGCTGGTAATCTTTGTCATGATCCAGAGGAGAATCTGGCTAGTTCCAGCCCAGGTCAATTGATTTTTCTCTTCTTTATACTATGTGCTTATTATCACTTTTTTTTTTTTTTCATGAGACATCAGGAGTGTTGCTGGTCCTATTTCTCTCTGGGTGCTGAGAAAACTCTCTATCTTGGTTTACTCCATAGCAGAACACACTCCAGCAGCTTCACATCAGTCATATTAATCTAAGTTTTTTTCCTATAACATATTTAAGGTCGATGAAGAAAAACAAATACTAGAAATTTCAATTAGAGGGTCTTCAAGATACATAATTGGTTACTACCTTCTTGTATAAATTGGTTAAAAAAAGGACACGGAGATAATTTAGAAAGAATAACTACCAAAAGTAACTATCAACCTTAGGCCCAATAAAATAATCTAGAGTTCCCAGTATATAAAAGCTTTTTTGGAGGTGCCACATGCAACTTGGAATCAGAGTTCTGAGCAAAAGAGTCAATCTTTCTGCTGCCTATACCACTATGTCTATATAAAGTAGGCTCATTTTCAGAGTGCCAAACAATGCCGGTGGCTGAAACCAACAGTCACAGTTGAGGTGATGTGCCAGTGAAGGGTTAAAGTGCTGCTGGGATTAAAAAATGTGCTACTGAACTCACAGGAATAGCAAGAAAATTGAAGAGAAGCCTATCTCCCCTGTTCTACCTTTCCATTTTTCTTCCTACTGCCCAACTGATAGAATCTAACACAAAACAAGCTGGTAAACAAATTAGAAAAATATATATTGTGAGTCTATTTTCTAGCATAACAGACCAACATACAGAACGATTAATTTGGAGCCAGGAGTCGAGGACACTGCTTATTCTCTATTATAGGAGAGAAGTAAAAACTAAATAACAGATAATAGCAGTATGATTCTGCTTCATCTGTGTAAAAAACTTCTCTACCCTCTAGGTTCACCAGGTGAGGCACTGGAAATTGATCTGACAAAAGATCTGTCAAGAAGAGAAAAAGAAAACCAGGCTTGGGGGCTCAGCTGTGAATCCTGCGCTTTGGGAGGCTGAGGTGATGGACTGCCTGAGTCCGCAAGTTCGAGACACACCTGGGCAACTTGGCGAGACCTCATTTCTACAATAAATCAAAAAAATTAGCCGGGCATGGCGACGCGCGCCTGTAGTTCCGGCTACTTGAAAGGCTGAGGCAGGAGGATCTCCAGAGCCCAGCAGGTCGAGGCTGCAGTGGCCAAGAGCGTGCCATTGCACTCCAGTAGGGGTGACAGAGTGAGACTTCAACTCAAAAAAAAAAGAAGAGAAAAAGAAACAGAATGAAAGCCGGGCTCGGTGGCTCAGTTTGTAATCCCGCACCTTTGGGAGGCTGAGGTGAGTGGATTGCCCGAGCTCGCGGGTTCGAGACCCACCTGGGCAGCGAGACCTCATCTCTACAATAAATCAAAAAATCAGCCGGTGTAGTAGCGCGTGCCTGTAATTCCGGCTACTCGGAGGGTTGAGGCGGAAGGATCGTGGGAGCCCAGCGGATCAAGGCTGCGGTGGCCAGGAGCGGCCACTGCACTCCAGTCTGGGCGACAGAGTGAGACTCCAACTCAAAAAACCTCCCCAAAACAGAAACAAAATGTATTAACTCATGCAGGGTGCATACACACGAGAGAAAGTGATGAGTAGCTCAAAGAGGTGGTTACCATGTGAGACTTACATAGTATATTAACATAGAGTGATAAAGTTATAGAGAGGTTACAAGAAAAAAGAAAAGGAATTTAGACTTTTCCGAGTTGCAGACTGTGGTAATATATGAAAGAAACGTACAGACGATAAGAGTAATTTTAGTAAGGTTTGTTATAAAGATTTTTCTCTCAGTGCTGTGGCTAGACTGATAAGAGTTTAGTGTTTTCCTCAGTGATCAAAAGTTTGAATTGCTCTCCTCTTCCTAGCATATAAGAGGGAGACACATTCATAGAATTTTATAACCTGCTTAAGTCAAAGATTGGATGAAGGTCAGAGGTTTATTTGTGTGTCTGCCGTTTTTAACTACCTTCAGCTCAAAATCATCTTTATTAAAAAAGAGTTTTTTGGATAGGTAGATTTTAATTTCTAAAATATTAATATATTTATTACATTTATGTATTAATTAATTAGATTATATTGATACCATTAAGGTTACTTACCTTTTCCATGCTTTTCCAACTTTATTTCTCTCATTTTATCTTAGTGCTTAGTTTTTTACTTTTGTCTTTCCTTAATATTAGAATAAATGCACATTATGTGCATTTTACTTAAATGTTCATAGGCTTTTGCTGTATGTAACAAACATAAGGTAATAATAACAATACTGTACAAATCCTAACATCTCCATATTCTACATGTTTCCATAGGAATTATGGTTTCACATTCAGATTTCCATCTTCCCAAATACTTGAGTGTCTTCTGAACTCTTCTTCATACGATAACCTGCAGAGTTCTCAGTCACTACAAGTTCTTCCCTCACTGCATGGTTTCAAGCCTTCAAGTGATCTCTGCGGCTCAAAATGCATACTAGCCATAGGGTTTTAAGGTGCCACTGATAGGATTTTTCAGGTCAGCCAGGACTTCGAGAGTATCAACTCAATGGGTCAGCCAGCCTAGCCCCAGAGAGAGTCATCTGGAGGGGCTGGTAAACCTAGCCCCTGAAGTAATGGCTCTAATGGGCTGGTAAGCATAGCCCTAAGAGTGCTGCTGATTTGATGGACTGGTAAGCCTAGCCCCCAAGTGTTGGCTCTGATGGACTGGCAAGCCAAGCCCTGAGGATGTTGCTGATTTAGTGGGCTGACAAGCCTAGCCCCTGAAATGTCTCAGCTTCCGAGTCTGGCCTTCTTCCAGCAGCTCTCCTGGTTCAGCCAACTCCAACCACTGGCAAGCCAGCTTCTGGGGTGCTTGGCTCTTTGGCTCTAGTGATCTTCTGCAGCTCTTCATGTCACAGCTCTTCAGATTGAGGATCTTGTCTTGCACCCCGGAAGAATGAGGGACATACACAGTCAGAAAGTGAGAAAGCAGGACTTATTGAGAAGACAGAAAAACTCCCACAATGGGAGGAAACGCAAAGTGTTTGCAATGTGGAGCTGAAACCTGGTGCTTATATAGTCTTGAGACTGAGCTGATTGGCTAGCACTAGCTGTGAGCTGATTGGTTGGCACTAGCTGTTCTGATTGGTCAGTACTGAGGACCAATCAACAGGAGAGAGGGGCCTAATGGTGAGCTGATTGGTTGGTACTTGGCAGTCGCTGACTGGTTGGTTGTTTTTCAATCCCAGCAGTGAGTACTTAAGCTCAAGCTTGAAAGGCCTGCGGGGAGTTTGTTTACAACACTGAACCTGCCAGTCCTGCAGGAAGTTTGCTACATTGTTATGGAGGGCAAGCCCTGTCTGCCTGCCTAGCCTTTCTCTATCTCATATCTCACCACCATTGCTAGCAAACTCTTGCCAAGGAAAGGAAATACAACTTGTTTACTTTAAGGTTACAACCAGTATGGAGTGTGGGAGTAAGTAGGAAGACCATAGGCTTTTTTGTTGTATTTGAAGTATTAGAGTTTAGTGAAACAGCTCCTTTTCCCCCCATAGTTAGCATAAGTTAAGGTGGGTTGACTCACCCACCTGCCTCACTAAACCACCAACAAATCTCCCTCAACACAGAGAGATATTCATCTTATATAGCTAAATTTGTCTATATACATGTATTCCCTATGATAGACTTGATTTTCAGTCTAGAAGAATTAAAAGGATAGAGGAAATAGCCAAGCAATACTCCAGGGGACAATCAGACAAATTACAAGGCAGACAATGTAAGAAAAAATAAGATTACATACTTTAATAAGTCAAAGATACCTGAGGAAAAAAACCTGTTGAAGATTTAAAATAAAAACATGAAGGGTATAATCATCAGATACAAAGTGTGATATGAAATTGTAGCCTGTTTTAAATTTACCAGGATCAAAAGATATTTGAGAAGTGAGTAGGGCAGAAACATTTAAATAAATCTAATGTTATATTTTTCCAAGGAATTATTACTAATTTTGTTGGTTTTGAAATATTTTAGCATACAAAAACATCTTTTCATTAAAAGAAAAAAGTTATCAAATATTTGCTGGAGAAACTTTGTTTATAATTTTCTTAAAAAAAATTTCACCAGGCTAGGAATGTTGCTTCACCATGTAATCTTAGCACTTGCAAGTCTGAGGCAGGAGGATTGCTTGAGTCCAGTAGTTTAGACCAGCCTGAGCAACATAGAGAAATCTCATGTTTACAATACAAAATTTAAAAAAAGACATCAGCCAGGCAGTGTGGTTGTGCATACTTGTAGTTCCAGCTACACTGGAGGCTGAAGTGGGAGGATTGCTTGAGCCCAGGAGTTTGAAGCTATAGTGAACTGAGATCATGCCACTGCACTTTAGCCTGAGTGGTAATGAGATCTTGGAAAAGACAAAAAACAGCTTCATTATAGAGTATGAAATGTTATATGTAGTTAGCTTAATCCACAGCCTTGTTGTGATGGATTGCCCCCATCAAGAATTCACATCCTGAGCCTGGCACCCTGTAGGGACTGGCTAAAACAAAACATCTGCATTCTATATCTCAAGAAACACAGTGTTTCCTAATTAGCAGTATGAATTTAAGGAAATGGGATTACATAGCTGAATTTTGAGGTTTATTCACATAATGGATGTTAGAAGTTTGTTCTCAGTGGAGAAAATTGAAAGTAGTCAAGATACATTGACTGACAAAAATACTCTAGGTGCATTTTTTAGTCTTTCAATTAAAATCCGAGAAATCCAGTGGGCCTTCCTTGCAGCCTAATCACTTTCAACTGGAAAATATCGAAAGCTGAGAAAAAGCCTGCAGCTGTAATCACCAAATGCACTAATTAGCAAGCAATTAGCAGATTTTCAAAGGTCAAACTAGGCTGGTGTTTTAAGCCAAGATCAAGGACCAGGTTGGGGTAGATTGGGACCTGGAGACATGAGATGACATTCACCTCAATTGTGCTCAGTACTTGAAACTTTTGATCCCCAGGTCTCCTGAACACTGTGAGTCAGCAGGAGTGATCTTCTCCTCTCCCTTAAGACCAGCATTCAGTCCTCCATTCTTACACAAGATGCAGAGATCTCTCCTCTGCAATTGTTCATGCTCCCCACTCTCACTATGCAAGGGGCTGGCAAACTATAGCTCACAGAATAAACCTGGCTGTAGTCTCTTGTTGTGTGATGTGCAATCTAAGAAGGAATTTTGCATTTTTAGATGGTTACATTTTAGAGAAACTATATTTAAATAGTTATATAAATACTTGCTATTTATCCTTAATTTTTCTTCTTGATTCACATCGTCTAAAATATTTACTATCTAGCTCTTTACAAAAAAATGTTTGTGGAGATCTGCACTGTGCTGATAAGTGGGGTTAAGTCAGTGTATAACCCAGTGCTAGACCTACTCAAAGAGAACAAAAGGATTGTATCTACACACTAAAGGAGCTGCAGATTCTGGCCAACATAAACCTTCAGGAGCTGAGGGAGTACAGAGAGGGCAGGAGTCTACAGAAGTTGGATCAGAGGTCTCCAAAACTAAAGAAGGCTACCAGTTCTTTTTCTTAGTATGAATTCATTTTCTATTGTAGCTGTAACAGATTGTCACAAACTTAGAGTTAAAACAACACAAATTTATTATTTTACAGTTCTGTGGGTTAGTAGTCTGACATAGAACTTACTGGCCAAAAATGAAGATGCCGTCAGGGCTGCATTATTTTCTGATGCTCTAGGAAATATATATACGTAGTTTTTTTCAGCTTCCAGGAGATGCTCATTTCTTGGCTCATGGCTTGCTTCCTTCATCTTCAAGCCAACAAGTTTGCATCTTTTCTGTGCTACTTTTTTTTATCATCTCTCTCTTTCTTCTCCATAGGTATAAAGAGTTTTTCTGTATTCATAGGATTAGATTGGCCTCACCAGGATAATCCAAAATAATTTTCTCATCTCAAGGTCCTTAACCTTAATAATATCTGCAAAATCGTTTTGTCACATTTAGATATTCATTGATTCTGTAGATTAGAGCATGGACATCTCTGGGAGACTATTGTTCAACCTAACACAGTGTTCTCATTTTGGAAGATATAAAAAGTAGTAATTTGTTCTTTAATTCAAAGAGAATATTCAAACATGACACAGACATCAAAAATTTCACTAATGTGGTAGGTATTTAAATACCAAATGGGCAGAAAGTATCAAGTAATTTGCTGGTCATGATAAGACAACATGTGCTGTAGAAAGTGAGAGAGAAGTGTAATGTAGTTTCAAAGTCACTTTGTGGTCAATGGATAAAGGACGAGAGAGTCCAGGCTTTATTTACTAATGAACATGGGTGAACTCAATATTCACATTAGAGAAGAAAATAAATGGAGGCTGCTACACAGCCTCATTGGGAGTGGTTGTGAAAGAAAGTAGTAAGGGAACACTATCTCAATAAGCAGAGCTTTTTCTGGTATACATGGCCGCTTAATTTAAGTATATAAGCAAAGTGGCCAGGTTTCTCTTCTATTACAACTAAACAAGTCCTCTGCACTGCGTCCTATTGTCTCCTGCTAATAAACACTAAAATTTTGTCAATTAATTGAGAACCTAGAAAAGTTAAACTCAAGTGGGAAGATTGTGAAGTGTATTTAAAAGTTAGAAAAGTATGCTAATGGATGAATGTCCAGATTTTCTTTCCACTTTAGCTCTCATAACTTTGCCCTACAGGTGAGCTCCAGTCATTGCTGCTCAGGGGAACACCAGCATAGTTGGCTACAATACTGATTTGTACTTTATTTTTCTGGACAAAGAAATAAGAAAAAAAAAAAAAAAAGGGCTCCATGTTGCCTGGAGAGTGAAGAGCAGGGATTCTAGAAGAAGGGCAGTTGGAAAAGAGTATTTCTTAATATTGTATATAAGCCCATAGAAGGCTAAAGTTTGCTCCTCTATTCAGTAAACAGACTTTGAGTAGCACTGCAAAGTCTTTGAGAATTGAACTAAATTTGAATCTCCACTCAAATCTCAGTTACCCCTGAATAGCACACACAAGAGAAAAGCTCAAAGCAGAGTAGCAAAGACTTTGAAAAATAACTAAGATTTAAACAACAGTCAAAGTCACAATTAACCTCTGAGTAATAGCTGCACATGACAGATCCAAAGAAGTATTGCAAAAGCTCTCAAGACAGAACTGAGATTGGAACAGTTGCTCACAGAAGGCATGATACCACTTGTGGCCTAAACCTAATGAAATTTTTAAAAAGTGAATAAACTATAAAAACAAAAACTTCCCTCAATGTATTATGAAAGAATCCAGAATGCACACGAGTTATTATTCAAAATGTCCAGGATCCAATTCAAAATAATTAGATATAGAAGGAACCAAAAAAAACCAAAAAACAAAAAAATCTTTGGATCAAAGCTCAAGGAAATGTCAATCGACATATATCAACCATAAAATGTTTTAGCTATTGAAATGATCAAATCAATTATTTAAAACCACCCAAGTGGGTGCTTGGGAATCAAGCAATAAATATTATCTAACCTGAGAACAGAAGTTTTAAAAATTGAGAAAAAGCAAAATAAACAACCCACAAAAAATAAGCAGAAAAGACAGCAAGCCTTAATAACCTATAGGGTAAAATCAAAAGATTGGATGTTTCTTTGGAGACTAGGAGAGAAGAAAGTAACTGGGAAAGAATAAATATAAACAAATAAAACATAACTCACACAACTCTTTCAATTAAAACTGTCTATGTCTTGTTCCATAGTATCAAGTAATCATAGGGGAGGCTAGCAACTGGCTGGCCTCTGACATTAGAGGACCCAGAGGGAGCATATTCATTCCATATGGTCCCACATTCAAAATTGATAAATCAAGACAAAAGGTTAAGTAAAATAATTCTGATTCTCCCACCTTGACAACTATACATTGCAGGATATAGTACTGTAGGTGACCTTAGACAACCCCTTTCCCACCTGTAGTTTTCAAAAATAACCTTAGAATATGCCGGGAATGCCATATCCATTGATAAAAGAGAACTTTCTGGAAAAACCCAGGCTCTGTTCCCGTCTCCTCTGGATGTTCGTCAATGCCATGTTACTCCAGGCTACAAAGCCTAGAGAGGACTACTTTCCAAGGTCCCTCAGCTGTGGTATAAGTGACGCATATGCAGACAAACCTTCATCTGACCTGTGCAGACTTCTTGAGCCTTAGGGCACCAGCTCACAATGAATCCTAGGCGTCTCTTGTCCACTGATGTCTATCTGAACATAATAAACCTGCAAACCTGCTTTATGTAGCTTGTATGTGTGGGTGTTCTAACTCACCAAACTTAGAAAAGTCAGTAACCAATGCACAATGACCTTACTTCACATACATACATAATGATACATAAAGGCAGAACTGGAGACTTTTTGGGACTCAGCAATTTTTCCAGGTTTCTGGTAGTATAGAAAATATGCCATTTTCCTTCCCCTTTCTGATGGGATGTGATTTACCCCATTTATTTTTCTACCCCTACCTCTGTTATGAACAATAAAGGGTCTAAAAATCACCTATGCAGACACTCCAGCCTCCAACTTTATCCTATGTAAAGAGTCAACCCTTGGCATTCCTTGGTCATAGGTGTGTACATACTCTGTCAGACTGTCCTCAAGAAGAAAGGCTGATAGGAAAAGGCTGCATAAGCCCTCAGAGCACTCATGGGTTTTTTTGGGTTTTTTTAAATCGGAAATTCCAGAATGCTGAGAAGCATGGATAAGATGGTATAAAAGGACATGCTCTTAAAATCTGTAATACTTAAATAAATAAAATGGATAGATTATGACAGAAAACACAAAATTTAAATACATTTTTAAGAAAAAAACCCCTGTAAAACCCTTAGTCATGAGGAACATGGCCGGCAGTGGCCTGGACTAGGCCACCTGAAAACACAGGGCTCAAGGCAGCAGATCGTCTTTTCCTGGTTTAAGTTTATGGGTGCTACAGGATGTGAATCAATCTTTTGGCTGCGCACGTTCTTGAAATAAACTTTAAGTTCCATTGCAATGAAAACGCATAAAATGAATGCTAGCAAGTCACCAGACTGGAGTATATGTCACAGAACTGAGAAATGGCCATTGTTTCTGTCTTATTTGACATAGCATAATCATTTGTATCTACTGTTATCCTTTTTGAACAAATTCTCAAACACATTGGGATAAATTATTTCTATATAAAGATTAAGATACTGAATCTCACAGAAGCCTATGAAATGCTCAGTGTCTACACATGTGCTCTAGTTGTTAGACTCCTTCAAATGTGCTGGCTACCCTCTTTGTTGACTGCAGTATATTTCAAGCAATTCCATATATGGTATATGAAAATCAAAAGTAAACAATGAATGCAAAGAAGCTCATTATTTGGCTTTCGTCTAGCACAATTTTAAGCATACAACAAGCCGTATGTAGATGTTTAATAAAAATTAGATCACTTAAATTTTTTAAAAGGTGCAGAATGATTCTAGAGGATGACCAGAATCTCTATGCTCTTAATATTTTTTATTAGATATATTATGAAATACAGGAGACTCTGTTCGGGCTTTTAAGAGTAAATGTGAGGAATAACAATAAAGAGATTTTCTACATGGAATCTTTTGTCTTTGTCACTCTGTTACACTTGATTTATTGACATGAGTCAGTGACTGGTGGTTTACAATTTTTTTTTATTTTCCAAAATTTTGTATAATAAATGAATAAATATACTTGAGGCACATAAAACTTAATTGACTTCTCAGATCACACAGAAAGTGAGGTTTAAAACTGCTATTAGAATCTTTAATGTGCTTGGAGTCATTTGTACTATGGACCAAAAGCATCTTGCAAGTTTAAATATTTAAATAGCTCAATGTTAATAGGAGGAAAACAAGGTTCTCATTGGAATTGGCTGGAGATTAAGGCGGTCCAGATAGTCGCAACCTTAAAAAAAGAAAAAAATAAAATAAAAGACAGCTCCAAACAGCCTCATAGTCTAAAAGAGAATGATGTTTATTGTGATAGAGCAAAAAAAATTTGTCTTTCATTTATGAAAAGCATTTGGAGTCTCCCAGAGCTGCTCAAAGGAAGCCCATGATAATCAATAATCACATAACTTATTTCATATAATTTATGGTGTTGGAGTCAATAGAAAGTGTGTTTAAAATGTAAAATGTGTGCCAAAAATATGAAACTATGATACCTTTTTATTTAGTATTTTTTTATTCACTCTAATGTTTGAAAACACTTTCTAGTCCTTCAACAACTATAACATTGTTTTATTTATTTCTACCTCAAGGCTATGTCTTTAGAAGAACAATTAGCAATGGTGTTAACACATGACTTAAGTGCCATTCTCCTTCCATTGAAAGAGGTCCTTTTAGGAAGCAAATAATTGGAATCATGCATGGTACATAGATTCTAGAGCATAATTGTAACAGTGTTAAAGAATTTGCAAAACTAAAAAGTAGCTATGCGATTTTTGTTTAGTCATTCCCAAAATTGTTCAAAGTTTTGATTATTTGACATTAAAGTTTATTTCCCATAAATTGTTTGATGTTCTTATCAAAATAGTTTAATTATAGCCTCTCCTGTAACTAAAAAATTTAATACATGCTGACATTTCAAAGGAGAATACATATTCTATGCTTTAGTTTTATATTGGTTTGGTTTCATTTGATAAAACTTTTCAATATTAAAATTTTTAGTGTTTTTATTGCTTATCTGTTTGAAGTTTGAATTTTATTTTCGATTCAAGGATTACATGTGCAGGATTATTAAATAGATCTATTGTATGATAGTGAAGTTTGGGCTTCTAATAAGTCTGCCCCAAAGGTGTTGATAATGAAACTTGATGGGTGGTTTTTCAATCCTTATTCTCCCCATTTTCCATCCCCCTTTTAGTAGTCCCCAGTGTTTGTTCTTCCCATTCTTGTGCCCATGTGTGCTCAGTTTGTAAAACTCACTTGTGAGTGAGAATATGCAGTATTCAGCTTTCTGCTTCTATGATAATTTCTTAAAATAATGACCTCTAGCTACATCCGTATGACTGCATTTGCCACGATTTTGTTCTAAATGGCTGCTTAGTATTCTATGGTGTATGTGTACCAAATTTCCTGTATCCAATTCACCGTTGATGGGCACTAGTGTTGGTCCCATGTTATTGCTGCTGTAAACAATGCTGCAATAAACATACGTATGCAGGTATTTTGTTGGCAGAATGATTTACAATTCTTTGAATATATACTCAGTTGTAAGATTCTGGGTCAAATAGTAAATCTGTTTTTAGTTCTTTAAGTAATCTCCAAACTGCTTTTCACAGGGATGGAATTAGCTTACATTACAACCAATAGTGTATGAGCATTCCCTTTCTTTGAAGTCTTGTGAAGTCTTTCTTTGAAGTCTTTCTCTGAAGTCTTTCTCTGAAGTTTTCTCTCTAATTTGTTGATGATTTATTTTGCTGTATAGCAGCTTTTTAATTTGATAAGGTCCCACTTGTCAATTTTAGCTTTTACCACCTTTGCTTTTGAGAACTTGGTCATAAATTAATTGCCTAGGCTGATGTCCAGGAGAGTGTCCCCCAGATTTCCTTCTAAGATTTTTATAATTTGGGGTCTTATGTTTAAGTTGTTAATCCATTTTGAGTTAATTTTTGCCAGTAGGAACCAGCTTCATTATTTTGCGTATGGTTACCCAGTTTTACCAGCACCATTTGTTGAACCCAGTAGGTTGACACTGGGGTAGCTATGAATGTGCCACTGCACTCCAGCCTGGGCGACAGAGTAAGACTCCAACTCAAATATATATATTTATCTTGCCTGATTGCTCTGGCTAGGATCTCCAATAGTATATTAAATAGGAGTAGTGAAAGTGGACATCCTTGTTTTGTTCTGGTTCTTAGTAGAAATGTTTTCCAGCTTCTGGATATTATGTATGTTGTTGACTCAAGGTTTGTACTAGATGGCTTTAATTATTTTGTAAAATTATTCTTTCATGCCTACATGTTGATGATTTTTATCATGAAGGAATGTTAGATTTTATCAAGTAATTTTTTGTGTGTCAATTGATAAATTCATGTGGGTCTTGATTTTATTTCTATTTATGTGGTGAATTACATTTATTGATTTCTGCATGTTGAGACAGCCTTGCATTCCAGAAATAAAGCCAACCTGGTCATGATAAATAATCCCTGTGATGTGCAGTTGAGTGCAGTTTGCTAGTATTTTATCAAGGATGTTTGCATCTATGTTTATCAGGGATATATGCGTGAAGTTTTCTTTCTTTGTTGTGTCTGCCACTTTTTCATATCAGGATAATGTTGGTTTCATAGAATGAGTTAGAGAGGAGTCTTCTCAATTGCTCTTCCTTGAATTCAGCTGTGAATCTATTGGGCCTAGGGATTTATTTAGTAGGTAGGATTTTTTTTTTTATTGCTAAATCAATTGCTTGGCATGTTATTGATTTGTTCGGGGATTCAATTTCTTCCTGTTTTTTTAGGAGGCTGTGTGTTTCCGGGAATTTATCTATTTCCCCTACATTTTCTAGCTTACGTGCATAGAGATATTTATAATAATCTCTGATAATCTTTATTTTATTTCTTAGGGATCACTTGTAACATTGCCTTTTTTGCTTCTCATATTTATCTGGTCTTTCTCTCTCTCTTGCTCATTAATGTGGCCAGGGTGTCTATTAATCATATTTATCTTATCAAGTAACTAGCTTTTTGATTCAGAATAACTAGTTTTTTGATTCTTTGGATTTTTTGTTTGTTTTGTTTGTTTATTTTCTTGTTTTGTTTTTTGCCTAAATTTAATTAAGACTTCCTCTGGTTTTGGTTGTTTCTTTTCTCTGCTAGGTTTGGGTTTAGTTTTTGTCCCAATTCCCTTAGGTGTAACATTATTAATGTTTTAGATCTCTATTTTCTTCATGTAGTTGTGTAACATTATAAACTTGTCTCTTAGCATCATTTTAATGGTATCCCAGAGATTTGGTATGTTGTATCTTCATTTTAATTTGTTTCTAGGAATCTTTTAATTTCTGTATGGATTTCTATGTTAACTCCAAAATTATTCAGAAGCATGTTGTTTAATTGCCATGTAAAATTATTTGTGTGTTTTTGAGAGTTACTCTTGGTGTTTATATCCATTTTTACTCCACTGTTGTCTGGGAAGATGTTGGTGTCATTTTTACTTTTAGGAATTTATTCAGGCTTGATTTATGGCAGAGTATGTAGTTGATCTTAGAATATATTTTATTTGCATATGAGAAGAATTTACAGTATATGGTTGCTTGGTGGAATGTTTTGTAGATGTCTGTTAAATTCAATTTGTCAAATGTCAGATTTAAGTAACAAATTTCTTTGTTAGTTTTCTGCCCTAATGACCTGTCTAAAGCTGTAAAAGGGGTGAAGTCCCTCACTATTATTGTGTGGCTATCTGTGTCCTTTCTTAGGTTTAGTAGCAATTGTTTTATAAATCTGGGTACATATATATTCAATATATATATTTCTTGTTGAGTTGAGCTCTTTATCATGATGCAGTATCCTTCATTGGTCTTTTTGCTTTTATCCATTTAAATTCTGTTTTATATAATTTAAGATGAAAAACTCTTGCTCTTTTTTGTTTTCCATTTGTGTGGAGGTTCTTTCACCATCCCTTCACCTTGATCTGTGGGTGTCATTAAATGTAAAATGGGTTCCCTGAACAGCAGAAAGACAGATTATATTTTGTATCCAATTTGCTACTCTGCCTTTTAAGTAGTCCATGTAGGCTGTCACCATTCAAGTTAGCTAATGATATGTAAGGGTTTGTACTGGTCATGTTGTTGTTAAGAAGTTGCTTTGTGATCTCAGCTTTTATTTGTATGGTCTGTAAACTATGTGCTTATAAGTGTTTTTGTGTTAGGTGGTATTCTTTTGTTTTTCTTTCTAGTATTTTTAGCATCTCTTGTAGGGCTGGTCTGGAGGTAATAAATTCCCTTAGCACTTGCTTGTCTCCTTAATTTATGAGGCTTTGTTTGGGGGAGTAAGACATTTTTGCTTGGCATTGTTTTTCTTTAAGTATGCTGAAAATTAACCTCCAATCTCTTTTGGCTTGCAAGGTGTCTGCTAAAATGTTTGCGACTCTTCTGATGGGTACCACTTGGTAAATAGTCTCTTTTTTTTCTCTAGCTGCATTTATGATTTTTTAATTTCAGACTGACCTTGACTAGTCTAATAACTATGTGCCCTGTAGATGATTGTCATGTACAGTACTTCACCAGAGTTCTCTCAATTTCTTGTATCTGCATGGTGGCCTCTCTAGCAAAATAGGGGAAAATTTCTTGGATAATGTGTGAAAAGCTTATTTCGATTTGTTTTTATTTTCCCCTTCTCTATCAGGAGTGTCAATCAAATATATATCTGATCTCTTCATATAATCCCATATTTCTCAAAGGCTTTACTTTTTAATTATTTTTCTTATATTTTTTCTGAGAGGATTAAGTTGAATGATCAATCTTCAAGTTCTGAAGTTTTTGCTCCTGTTTGATCAAGTTTCCTAGTAAGACTTATGACTGTGTTCTGGAATTTCTGAAATTAATTCTTCATTTCCAGAAGTTCACTTTGGTTCTTTCTTAGGATGGCCATGCCGGCTTTCAGTTTTTGGACTGTTTCTGTGGCCTGTTTGAATTGGGTATCCACTTTCTCTTGGATCTTGTTGAGTCTCTTTGACATGCATATTCTGAATTCTATACCTGTCAACCTGTCTGGTTGACACCCATTGTTTGAGAGTTGGCAGCATCCTTTGTGGGTATCAAATCAGTTTGACTTTTAGTACTGCCAGTGATCTTGTGCTGATTCCTTCTCATCTGTGGAGGTAGACTCTCCTCATTTTATTTATTTTTTATTTTTTTAATTTATATTAAAATTTATATTATATTTGTACAGAGCTTTATAAAATTTATAAGTTTAAATTTGTCTTATGGATATATCTGTGATATCTGTTGTGTCTGGCTTCTTTTAGTGCCCTAACTCCCCGTTGTCTTTCTGATTCACTGGCTGCAGGGACAAAGTCAGCAGCAGCTGCATTTAGGGGGTGCCTGATGCTGACTGCTTGGATCAGCGTCTTGAGGGGAGTGTTTGGACACAGCTGAAGTGCTCAGGTGAGGCAGATAGGTTGAATGGTGCCAGGAAACCCCACCTGGTAGGAAGTTGTAGGGGGGAGTGTCTGGACATCAGACCTATGGGCATTCAGAAAAATTCCATTTATTTCCTCCCTTCCCGACCAGAGATAGGGTGATGGTACTAGCAGTTAGTGATGGAAAAGTCCTTTCTCCTGCATTCTTTTCTTGTTCATGTCTGGGATAGGTGGAGGCAGCAGCAAAGGCAGCATCTGGGAGGGTCTCACCTGGCAGGTCACCACCAGGGTAATCAAGAAGATATGGGGCAGCCTTTACCCACCTGGACAGTGAGCAGCAGGGGCCCGGTCTGGCTAGGCGTTGCAGATTTACTCTGTCTCCTACCTCTCTCTCTGCACTGTGGGAAGAGCAAAGACAAACTGGCAGCCTCTCAGGGTCAATCCACGACTGCAACTCATCGCTGACTTCAGGGCAGCTGTGATGAGAGGGCCAACTCTGGAGTGGGAGTGACACCTCCAGTGAAGAAAAAAGGAGCACCCATGTGGTGCAGTCCACAGCTGTGGAATCTGTCCTCAAGGTTCCTCCACAGTGGAGTGGTGGCAGCCAGCACTGGACCTCACAGGTAACAGCTTGCTGGCTTCACATGGATCTGAGTACCTCTCTTCAGACTTTGGGTGGCCTCCTGCACTTGGCCAGGGTGGAATGTGTGGGAGGGATAGTGATGGTGATGAGAATGACTCCTTAGCATTTAGAGTTTCAGAGGTTATTGGGAGATGTGTAAGACTGCAGTGAAGCCTCCTAGTCACTCCTAGTCACTCACCCCTTTTCCTTATAGGAAGTCTTCTCTTGTTTTCACCTGGGGCCAGATCCAAAGGTGGCTGGAATTTTGGTCCCTTTGGCTCACAATGGTCTCAGGTTTTGTTCTAATGAATTTCAGCACGACTTCCAAAGGGCTTCCTGATGAGCCAATATTTACTTGCTATTTGAGATTCTCTCAGTGGGAGAGGCACTCACTCACAAGCTTCTTCTAGGTGACCATCTTGGCAAATAATTAAGTTTTAAAATTTTGTACTCTATTGGTTTTGGATATGAGCAGTTTTAGCTTTATAGTTGCTTGATTTGTAGAAGTTTTTTTTCAACATCACAAATATGTGTTTTACAAAACAAACATGTGGATGTATGTACTTATTTTGATAAAATTAAAATTAAGCCTACATAATGACCCATGTACATGCATATGCGTGAACACACAAACACACACATATTCTAGAGGTAATTAACAAAAATGCTACATATTTTTATAATCATATCACTTTTGTATTAAGATGTTACTTAATTCTTTCAATTTTGCTTCCGGCAGTAAAAAATATGATTTTTTCTGGTCATACTCTGTTAAAATTTTAGATAAAAATTTTTTGTGGCCAGGCCTGGTGACTCACGCCTTTGATCCCAGCACTTTGGGAGGCCGGGGAGGGAGGATCACTTAAGTCTAGCAGTTCAAGATCAGAAAGACTTTTCTTTAAAGGAAAATGTGGATTTCTACTGCTGCTGATAGCCAAGCATCAAGCACTGTGAGGAACAGAGCTCAGAGGAGAAAAACTCTGAACACCTGATATAACTTCATAGAAAGTATTGTCATCAAAAGCAGAAAGTTTTCCACATGGGAATCAGCGCCCACACATTTATTAGGGGTTGGGGGAGAGCAATAAAGAAAAGCAGTGACACCAACAAAATTCCCACTGGTCATAAGTGTTTAGGATAGTGTGAGAATGTCTATCAAGCACCATTTTCAAAAAATTCTCACATACCCCCCCACACGCTCTGCACATTGCCTATAATTGCCTAATTTTTTTTTTTTTTTTGAGTTGGAGTCTCACTCTGTCGCCCAGACTGGAGTGCAGTGGCCGCTCCCGGCCACCGCAGCCTCGACCTGCTGGGCTCAGGTGATCCTTCCACCTCAGCCTTCCGAGTAGCCGGAATTACAGGCGTGTACTACCATGCCCGGCTGATTTTTTGATTTATTGTAGAGATGAGGTCTCACTGCCCAGGCGGGTCTTGAACCCGCAGGCTCAGGCAATCCACTCACCTCAGCCTCCCAAAGGTGCGGGATTACAGGCTGAGCCACTGAGCCCGGCTTATAATTACCTTATTATGGCATTTGAGTCAGAATTCTCTGGTCCATAATATCCTACACAGTGTGAATACTTCAACCACATGTGTTTTGAATGTTAATCTAACACCTGATGATAAAATATTGCTCCCTACATATGAATCTACTATCCTAGAAATTAAATTGAGTAATCATTTTTCGATTTGAAATTTTAAGTTGAAAGACATGACTGTAAAATTGCTATGTTATCATATATAACATAACATTTACTAAATAAGTAGGTAAAATTAAACATTTTTTCCAGTATGTAACAAGAATTTGCTTGTCCATTCCTTAGTTTACCTGGAACTGTCTCAAGAATATTAAACTAATTAAATTTAAAAGATTTAAAATTACTCTAGGATACATTATTAAGTTTATTCATAATTTACTTTTTGAGCTTGAGTTGATCCTTAAAGGTGACTGACCTCTAAAACCAAGAAAGACTAATTTTGTTTTTTAAATTGTTAGTTCATTAAACTAACATTAATGCAAATTCCCAAGGAAATACATATAATTTCTTCATGACTTGAAGAAACATTCTAAAATTGACTGGCAATGGTTGCACATGTCTGCAAATATACCTAAAAAACATTGAATTGTACACTTTATGTGAATGAATTATATGGCATATAAATCATTTCTCAATAAAATTGTTATTTTAAAAAGTAAGTTTACATTGCTTTCTTTGCTCAAGATTCTTCCCTCAGTAATTATAATTTGTCTGCTCATTATTAATTTTTCTGTCAGTCAATAATGTTAGCGATATAGGCTGTTTTTCTTTCACCTATTTTAGTTTATTTAATTTTCAAAATATTTTAAATGTTGCCTTGTACGTAAATTATTATGCCATGTCTCTTTTTAGTCCTTAGAATACATTCTGATAAAGTGCTTAACAATTTTTAAAAATTTGATTCAAAATTTTGATTGCTTTATTAAATTACTATAGCAATTTATACATTTATCTTTAGTGTATGATAATTCTTGCCTTACCATACCCAGCTATGCAAAAAAAATTATTCATTATAAATCATAAACCAAAAAATAAATCATAATAGTTTCTTTGTCAAGATATAATATCTTAGTATCATTATTGTTTTAATGTAGATGTATTTGAAAATCAGAAAAGAGACATTATTTTTTCATTATGTATGTATCCTAATAGTCTAAGTCCAATCAAGAAAAAGATAACTCATACAGATAAAGAAAATTTTATGAAGAATTATGAAATATAATAGGAAATTAAAGCAATGAGTATTTTAATAGTGTAGAGTAAAGATAATTCTGAAGAATATAGGCATAGTAGATATAAAAGAACCACTACGACTTGGGCTGAGATAGAGGACTCAAGGAAGACATTCCTCTTCCTGCCCCAACCCCAGACTGAGATGCAGACATTTTCGGAGAGGGCATGGTCTTGGGAAAGTCTGTAAGGTATCGTGCTGATGAAACTTGATGAATGCTAGAGACAGCAATTCCCTGGCAGGTATCTCGTCAGAGGCATTCTACTACATATCTGCCCTGAGATGTTGGGGAAAGCTGTTGACTGCAAAAGTGTTTCTGGCCACTCTGGACTGTAGAAGTTAGGTAATGTACTAGAAAATTCTCTTTATGGCCATATCACTCTGAATGCACCCAATCTTGTTCAATCTTGAATATTTCATAAATATCCCAAGTTGTGTGTTTGGGATGCCCTGTGCACTGCAAAAACAATCACACCAAAACCAGGAAGAAAAATGTTTTCTCCAACAATATTTCTGCAACATCCTTACAGGAAAAGCTTTAAAAGAAGCTGTCCAAGGGGAAAAAAAATATTTAAAATGACACGGATCTTTCTCACAGAGCCCCCCAAAAGGGTTAATTTGAAACTGGAAAGGCAGTAAATTGATTTTAAAAACTATATATATAATATATATATATTTCATTAAGAATTGTCCAATAGGCCGGGCTTGGTGGCTCGGCCTATAATCCCAGCACTTTGGGAGGCCGAGGTGAGTAGATTACTTGAGTCCACAGGCTCAAGACCCACCCGGGCAACTCAGCCATACAATAAATCAAACACTAGCTGGGCATGGTAGTGCACGCCTGTAGTTCCGTCTACTTGGAAGACTGAGGTGAAAGGATCGTAGGAGCCCAGAAAGTTGAGGCTGCAGTGGCCGGGAGCATGCCACTGCACTCTAGTCTGGGCAATAGAGTGAGACTCCAACTCAAAGGAAAAAAAAAAAAAAAGAATAGTCCTTTAGGTTTAAAATATCTCTATCAAAATGTGAGTTTTGATTTTAAGACACTTCGACAGTAAAAATTGTTGAAAATGGTTGACATTCATAATTTGACTATTTGTTTGAGTTGCTCTTTGATTTATTTCAGATCTTAATGTTTCTTCAAGAAACTTGTTCAAGATTTTATCTATGATTATACTACATAAAAGTTTCACCAATTTAGATTGTTCTTATTTTCATCTCTATTTTTATGATATTTATTATTCTATGATGGATATTTTTAATGTCTCTTAAAATGATTATATTTTATGGCTTGGGAATGTTCTACTTTTAGTTTCTACTGGGGCCTCAAGCCCAGGTTCATCAGTGTGGAGGCTGTACTTTGTTTCATCAGCAGAGTCCTAGTGGAATGGTTCCTAGAGTCAAATAAAGAATTAGATCTGAGAAGAAAAACAGTGAACCACAGAAGACCTTGTGCTGAATAGTGAAAATTCCACTGTAAGAATAAACAATTTTCTCCCAGAACTGATGAAATGCTGCTCCAGAGAGTTGTTCAGTTGCCAGCCCTCTTCTGAAATTGCTTCAACAGAAGGGTGCCAGGTTGCCCAATGTCACGCTTTCTTCCTAGAGATTCCTGTATACAGTAATGGTTTATAGTGGTGGGTAAGATGGGTATAATATCAGACTAATGGTTAAAATGTTAGAAAATACTAAAGGCCCATCCTGTCTTCCAAAATCCGCATGTGATTGGCTGAGCATCACTGAATTACATCACAATTCAACTTTTCCCTTTGCTCAATGTTACTTTTCATCTTCTTTTCCACAAATGTTGATACTAAAATACTCTCAAAGCACTTTCTGCACACTAATCTCCGTCCCAGAGTTTGCTTCTGAGTTTTGGGCTTATTTTAACCAATTATTTGTATATGTAACCATTTGGTTGAAGTCTCCAGTAGTTTTCTAACATTGCAGTCATACACAATCTTAATACCATAGTGATGCTTCATGACTTTTTCTGCCATCGGTTTGATTTGATTATATAATTACAAGTTACTGATACCTAATTGCAGTCCCATTTTGTAAAACAACTTCCTCCACCCAAAATTTTTTTGTGTGATTACATTTAAATCACTGAAATTTTATGTTTAATATTAACTTACTATTTTTTTTTGTCTCAGACCAAGATTGCATGAATTCACTTATTTTTTATTTGTATTTCCCAGTCTTAGGTGCATATCTCATCTCACCCTGGGTTTGTTTCCTATGAATTTTAAGATGAGAAGAGCCTGTCTCTGTGTGGTTTTGCATTTCTTTATTCTATTACTGTATTATTACAGACTTATGAGAGCTAAGACATGTAAAGAAAGACAATTAAATATACTAGTAATGATATGTCAATTTAAAAAATAAGAATATTTTATTCCCCAAATGATGATTGTTTGATGATATATTTAGAGAATGAAGAAATAGATACTATTACAAAATTCTGGGATACTACAAATTAACTGCTTTTGCATACACTTCCATTATTACAGAAACCATCACATACCATTAGAAGGCACTTTGGACACCCAGTATTTGTGATATTTTAAAGTTAAAATTAAATGTGGAATCTGTCAGTGGCATTTGCAGCAAAGGAACAACCACATTTAGAAATGTAGAAGGTAAAGAAGTCTTTAAGAACATTGGAACATACCTTGATATACGCTCTTTCTGACTGTCAAAATCAGATGGGCTATTTTAAGATTATTCTTCCTTTTATTCCCTGAAAATCTACCATGTTTTTTTATTATGTAACAGGAATTGGCATCTGACAGATATCTGTTTCAGTCTCCTTTGGCAGAAGCAATCTTAGAAGCATTTGACAAGTACTCATAATTTTTTTCCAAACACTTTTAACTTCTCTACTTTTTATAATTTTTTTATCAATACATAATAATTGTATAAACTTATACGATAATGTGATAGATTGATGTACACATACAGTATGTAATGATGAATTAAGATTTTCAGGCTATTCATCACTTCATACATTATTTTATACTTCATTATATAAGGAACATCTCAAATCTAGCTATTTTGAAAAATACAATAAATATTGCTTACTATACTCACTTTACTATGCTATCAAACACTACTTATTGCTTTTATCTAACTATATTTTAGTATCATTACCCAACACATCTTAATCTCCTCCACTTTTCAGCCTCAGGTAACCATTCTTTTCCTTTCTGTTTCCATGAGATCAACTTTTTTACCTTCCACATGAGTGAGAACGTGCAATATTTGTCCTTCTGTGCCTAGATTATTTTACTTAGCATAATGACCTCAGTTCCATACATCTTTCTTTCAATGACAATATTTTTTCCTTTTCATGGCTGCATAATATTTCATTAAATATAAATGGCATATTTTCTTTATCCATTTATTCGTTGGTGAATACTTCTGTTGATTCTATATCTCGGCTATTCTGACTAATTCTGCAATAAATGTGGGCATGCGCTATTTCTTTGATACACTTATTTTCTTCTCTTTTGGATATAAACCTATTGGTGGGATTGCCAGATTATATAGTAGATCTATTTTTTGTTATTTGAGGAATCTCCATATGTTTTTCATAGTGGCTCTACTAATTTACATTCCCACCAGAAATGCACTAGCGTTCTCCTCTCTCTGCATCCTTATCAGCACCTTTTAAAGTTTTATTTTTGTCTTTTTGATAATAATTATTTTAGCTGGGTGCTTTGATGTTTCTTTGTGGTTTTGATTTTCATTTCCCTGATTATTAGTGATGTTGAGCATTTTTCATATCCCTGTTGGCCATTTGTATGTCTTCTTTGAAAAATGTTTAATCTGATCTTTTGGCCAGTTTTTAATTTGATTACATGTTTTTGGTTTTTGTTTTTCAGTTGTTTGAGTTTCTTATATATGTGTGTTATTACTTTCTTGTTAGATGGATAGTTGATAAATATTTTCTCCCATTCAATGAGTTGTATCTTCACCCTACTAATTCTTTCATTTGCTACAAAGAAAGTATTTATTTTGATGTAATCCCATTTGTCTATTTTTGCTTGTGCTGCCTGTGCTTTTTAAAATCTTACCGCCCAAAATTCTTTGTTCAGACCAATGTCCTGAAGCATTTCCCCAAGGTTTTCTTCTAGTAGTTCGATGGCTTCAGCTCTTACATTTAAGTCTTTAATCCATTTTTATTTTATTTTTGTATAACATGAGAGATAGGGGTCTAGTTTTATTTTTTCTGCTCATGGATATCCATTTTTTCCAGCATAATTTATTTAAAAGACCATCATATCCTCAATGAATGCTCGTGATTCATTTGTTGAAATCAGTTGGCTATAAATATATGAATTTATTTCTGGGTTCTTTATTCTGCTCTATTAGTCTATGTCTGTTTTTATACTAATACTATACTGTTCTTGTTACTATAGTTTTGTGGCATATTTTGAGGGGATATAATGTCTTCAGCTTTGTTCTTTTTGCCCAGAATTGCTTTGGCTATTAGAAATCTATGGGATTCAATGTAAATTTTAGAATTGCTTTATTCTATTTCTGTAAAGAACATCATTGGTATTTTAATAGAGATTTTAATAAACCTGTAGAATTCTTTTGACAATTTGCTCATTTTCACAATATTGATTCTTCAAATTCATAAAGATAAAATGTCTTTTAATATTTTTATAACCTCTTCAATTTGTTTCATCAGTATTTCCTAGTTTTCCTTGTAGAGATATTTAAGTTCTTTTAGTGTATAACTAGGTTTTTATTTTAAATTTTGGTATCTATTTTAAATGGGGTTACATTCTTAATTTCTATTTTCTCTAGTTCATTGTTAGAATATTGAAATGTTACTGATTTTTGTATGTTGATTTTTTATCCTATTACTTTACTAAATCTGCTATCAGTTTTAGGAATTTTTTAAATGTTTCTTTTAGGGTTTTCTATATATTAGGTCAAGTTCTCTGCAAACAAGGAGAGTTTAACTTTCTCCTTTCCGATTTAGATGTCATTTATTTCTTTCTCTTGCCTAATTACTTTTACTTTACATCCAGTACTACATCATAAAAGAGTGATGCAAGAAAGGCAAATATGTCTGTTTCAGTTCTTAGAGAAAACAAAAACTTTCCACTGATTGCCATTCAGTATGATATCAGCTATGGTTTTGTCATATATGACTTTTATTGTGTTGAGGTATGCTTTTTCTCTATTGAGTTTGTTGAAGGTTTATATCATAAAGGGATAGTAAATTTTATTGAATGATTTTTTTGAGTCTACTGAGAATATCTCATGATCCTTGTCCTTCATTTTCTTGATCCAGTGTATCATATTTATTGATTTGTGTAGGTTGAACTGTCCTTGCATTCCTGTGATAAATCTTGCTTAATCATGATGAATGATCTTTTAAATGTGTTGCGTGATTCAGTTTGGTAAAATTTCACTGAGGAATTTTTTGCATCTATGTACATCAAGTATATTGGCATATAAGTTCTGTGTGTATGTGTGTGCTTATTCTTGTCTGGTTTTAGTATTTAAGAGAATTCTTTCCTCTTCAATTTTCTTAAACAGTTTAAAAAGTAGTGGTTTAAGTTCTTTAAATGATTGGTAGAATTTCACAGTGAAGTCATCAGATCCTGGGCTATTCTTTGATCTGATAATTCTTATTACTTATTCAATCTCATTGCATGTGATTTGTCTGTTCATTTTTTCTTTGTTTTATTAGGTAGGTTGTTATGTGTTCAGAAAGTTATTCACTTTCCTTAGGTTTTTTTACTTATTTACATAGAGTTCTTCACAATATTCTCTAATGATCCTTTGCATTTCTGTGATTTTAGTCACTTATTTTCTGTCTTATTTCTGATTTTATTTATGTGAGTCTTTTTTTTCTTGGTTAGTCTACATTATGGTGTGTTGTTTTGTTTATCTTTTCAGAAAACTAAACTTTAATTTTGTTGACTTTTTTTATTGTTGTAAGCTTCAATTTGTCTTATTTCAATTCTAACCTTTATTATTTTATTTCTTGTACAAATTCTGGGTGTGGTTTTCTCTTGCTGTTCTAGTTTCTCAAGATGTATCATTAGGTTGTTTATTTAAAATTATTCTATTTTTTCATGTAGGCATTTATTGCTACATGAAACAGTATTTTCTAATACTATTTTTTCAGTATCCTACATACTTTGCTATGTTATATTTCTACTTTTGTTTCATGAAATTTTTCTTGAGCAACCTCCTCAGGTCCCCTCCCACTGTGGGCGATTTTCTGTCCTCTCAATAAATCCTGATTTCTAAAAAAAAGAAAAAGAAATTTTTCTTCTTAACTTCTTCATAGACCCATTAATCATTTAGGAACATGTTTAATTTATTTGTACTTCGACAGTTTAAAAAGTCCTCTTGTTGTCGATTTCCAGTTTTATTCCACTATGAACAGAAAAGATACATTATATGAATTCAATTATTTTAAGTGTGTTAAGACTTTTTTGTGACCTAACATTTGGTCTGCCCATGGGAATGGTTCATGTGCTTGTGAAAAAAAATGTATATTCTGCACCTGTTGGGTGAAATGTTCCACAAATATCTGCTAGGCCCATTTGGTATAAAGTGCATTTTAAATTCAATGTTTCTTTGCTTATTTTCAGTCTAGATTATTTGTCCAATGCTTACAGCTTGGGAATGTTAGGCCCTTGGGTAAAATAATAAGCAATAAATTACAAATATATAACGAATATATTTTTTTTAATTAAACCATATAATCATCCTGTTCATAACTGTGTAACACATTCATACCTGGGTAAAATTAATCAATATTTTCTGAACCTAAGTTCTTTTGAAATGTCTGTCATAGAATCAAAATGAGATTAAAAATACATTGAATAATAATGCCATTATATAGTTGAACATTAAAACAACTACCGCACTCCAATTAGAATGGCCAAAATCCAAAACACTGACAACACCAAATGCCGACAAAGATGTGAAGCACAAGAGCTCTCATTTGTTGCTGGTGGGAATGTAAAATGGTACAGTCACTTTGGAAGACGATTTGGTACTTTCTTTCGAAACTAAACGTACTCTTGCCATATGATACAGCAGTCCTGATTCTTGGTATTTACCCAAATGAGTAGAAAACACATGTCCACACAAAAACCTGCACATAGGTGTTTACAGCATCTTTGTTCATAATTGCCAACAATTTAAAGCAGTCAAGATGTTCTTCAGCAAATGAATGGATACACTGTGCTACATATAAACAATGGAATATTATCTAGTGCTAAAAGGAAATGAGGTACCAAGTCATGAAAAAACCTAAAGGGTACTTAAATGTGTATCACTTAATGAAAGAAGCCAATAGAAAAAGTAACATATAGGGCCGGGAACGGTGACTCAAGCCTGTAATCCCAGCATATTGGGAGGCCAAGGCAAGAGGATTGACTGAGCTCAGGGGATCAGACCAGGCAGGGCAACGTGGGGAGACCTCATGTCTGCAATAGATCAAAAAATAGCCGGACATGGTAGCACATGCCTGTAGTTCCAGCTGTTCGGAAGGCTGAGGTGGAAGAATCGCTGGAGTGCAGAAGGTCGAGGCTGCGGTGGCCATGAGAGCACATCTGCACTCTAGCCTGGGTGACAGAGTGAGACTCCAACTCAAAAAAAAAAAAAAGAAAGAAAGAAAGAGAGAGAGAGAGAGAGAAAGAAAGAGAGTTACATATTGTATGATTCTAACTCAATGACATTTTTAAAATGGCAAAACTGTAGACATAGTAAAAGAATCAGTGGTTGCCAGTAATTAGAGAAGAGGGAAAGATGTGTATGTAAAGCACAGAGAATTTTTAGGATAGTGAAACTATTCTGTGATACAATGGTGAATACATGTCATTTGTACTTCTGTCAAGACCTATACAATGTATAACACCAAGAGTGAAACCTAATGTAAGTGGTAGACTCTTTATTATAATGATATGTCAACATAGGCTCATTGATTTTAAAAAATGTGCCGTGCTATTACAGGATGTTGATTGTGGGAAGATTATATGTGCTTGGTGAAGGGACAAGGAGGTATATAGAATCTCATTACTTCCCCTTCAGACCTAAAACTTCTCTAAAAAACTAAATTTTATTAATTTAAAAAATACTTTGGGAAGAGTTTATTTTACAAACCTCAGAATCTATTCATAACATATTCTATCTTCTCAAAAACAGGTTTGTTAATAAAGTCTTTTTGTTTATTGACAATTACTTCCCTGAAATGTGGAGTTGTCCTTCATGCAATTTCTGCTATGAAAAATGTATGAATTTCACGTTATTTAAGAAGGCATAACAAAAGAGAGATTTCTTTATTACAAGACTACGTATTTCGTAGGCAGGAGACTGTATGATTAGTCAAGGCTAGGTTTGTTTTCTACTTCCACTTTTTTTTAACTAAGCAGTTCAATTTGAACAAGGCTTTCATTTTTGTTTTTGTTTTTTCCTTAGCCTGTTTTTCACCTATAAAATGAATTAAAAGCAATGACTTCTAAGGTCTCTTCTTACTAAACTAAACTATTTAAAAACATTCCTGAAACCCTTTAAAATGGTGTCAAATAGTATGACCACATGAAAGAGATGTTGGTATTTTGCTTTTTTGTGTGTTAGTCATGATTCAGGTCAGGTCAAATAGGAAATGCAGTAGACCATCGCAACTAATATATATTGACATTTTTTATTTGTACTCTTTTTGGTGACATAATAATTTATAATTCAATATAAAATTGATCAACTTATCAAAGTTGAATTCTCATCTGTAGTTTGAACGGCATTGATTTAGAAATCAGAGTCACAAGGAGGTGTTGAATATGTCTATTACCTTAACTGTGGTGATGGTATCACAGGCGTTTGTATATGTTCAAACTCATCAAATGATACACATTAAATATGTGTTTTTTATATACCAATTATCTCTCAATAAAGCAGGTTAAAAAAAGAAATCACAGTCTCAGAAATACAGCATTTATAAGAGCCCTTGCTCTCACAAAGACATCTTGAAAATTTGTAGTTTATGTTTAAATATCAAGTTCATATTCTTATAAATTGACAGTCACAGTGGGTTAAGATTTGACCCATAGACAAAGCAAAGATTCATGAAATTTTACATTAAAAACTCATTTTATTATTCTAGAATATAATGTTTTCACCTAATAATTTTATGTGTTAGCAATAAGTGTCAGATTATCCTGGATAATTATCTCAAAATAAGTATACCTGTCACTTTCTTCTCAAAGATTCTGATTTAATTTGCAGCTCTCCTGGTGATCATGAGGTTTTCTACCAATTGTGAATGCTCTTATAATACAAAGACCTTATGGATATAATGTGTCCATAATGTAAGTTTTCTGATTGTTGACTGCATTGAACATTTTTTCCATTAACTATCTTCGGCTATTAGAACATTTTTACCTTTGTCCTACTCCTCTCTTCTCAGAAAGTTCTTTGTTTAACAAAGTCCTCTTTCCCCTCAAAAATTCAATTCAATTATCTTTCTGCAAGGCCCCGCCTTACTCTCCTTCCTCATGCTCCAATGTACGTTGCTAATACTTCTACCATAGCCCTTAACACATTGTGTAGCAATGATCTGTCTAAAGCATATTTCATCCACTAGATTATAAGATGACAGGGCAGTGTTCAAGTATGTAAGCGTATTACTAAGCAGTAGAAATAAAAATTGCTCTATCAAATTGCTTAAAATAAACATTGAGGTGACATCCCAACTGCAACAAGATCATAGCAATTCAATGTCATGACACTGTGATTTTCAGACAATAGCAGCTCCGCTTCCTTGTGTTATTTTTCTGGCAGCAATAGCACATAAAGGGTAATTTTGAGAAAATTCTGCTAATATTCTTGGCAGATATTTAACCTTTTGAAAAGAGATCACTTATCCAGGACTTCAGTACGGTATTTTTATTTCCATGACATTTAAAATGGAAATGAATCCATTTTCCCATTTTCTTTTCAGATTTATTTTAATATGCTTTGGTTTAAAAGTAAACTCATTCAGTGAATTATTCAACTAGCACAAAATCAGAATATAAGGACTTTTTAAAATAGCAAACTTTATTTGTCAATGTTGCTTTTATATTTGATATATTTTATGATATACACTGATTATAATAATAGGTAAAGCATACAAATTTATGTTAAAAACAGAGTAATTATTTCTAGTATGTAATGAATTAGTACTTGGTTTATTGATCTATGCATATAAGATAACTTAGATCATTTCAGCAAAAATTTTTGAGTCAATATTTTGTAAAAAATATAATTTTTAATCTTATTTATAGATATTGATATTAATAATGACTTTAATATCTTATCACATTTTTGTATTATTACAATACTAAAATAATTTCTATACAGACTTTGAAAACATAATAAAAATAGAACCAATTTCTAAATTGGTATTTGTATTTGTATTCACTTTAAAAAAAAGATTTAAAATAAAAATTTTTCTAATAAAGAAAAAGTTTGAAGAATGATTGTAATGCCATACCTATAATATCCTAATACATTTAAGGTGAATGTAACTGGATTACCTTGGCTGTGCCTGGTCTTCTATGTCTTGAAGTAACTCCCAGTTTTCTTAGAAAATAATATTAAGTCCAAATATGAAAGCATTTTGGGCAATGTAGATCTCAGTGAGAGAGAAGAGAGTTACCTTGCACCCTATGTAACACAATTATCTGCTAAAAATAAAATATTTGAGAGCATTTTTTTGTCCTTCATGGCTCCTCCTCCTGTGTTTTTTTGTGGCATCCTTTCATCTACTATTCAGCAACTATCTCATTCATTTGCAAAATAACCTGGGAGAAGCAATTGCCCCACAGTTTTCCATTTAATTACATTGAAACTCAGCAAACCAAAAAGTAACCAACAGCACCAAACAAAAGAAACAAAGCAGAACTGGATAATACTTCAGTTTGCACCTAACTCTCACTTATCTTATTTGTGAATGTAGAAATGAAGAGACTAAAATCAGGTGCCTTTCTTAAATATATATACACATTATTATTGCAAAACAGCAATAGCAAAAGAGATAAGAAAAAAAGTGCTCATACTTATAAAATCATGACACTGAAATAATATTTTTTGATTCATATGTGAAATTAGATTACACTATAGTCATGTTGGTTATCTACCTGAGAATTTGTTCTGAACCATTATATTTCACCATGGTTCATCCTCCTGGCTGTTTCTAATTGAACTAGTAAGACCCTTTCCAAGCTTCAACACCTTGTATCTTTCTGATTTTTTAATCAGAAACAATTGGCCAGTGCATATGGCTGAAATTATAACACATAATCTCAGTACTGTATCTGCACAGAAAAGCTTATTTGCTCTGTGGTGTTGAGAAGCAAAGAAAATTATTCTAGAAGAATAAGATAATTAAAGAGAGAGAGAGAAACAAGGAAAAAAGAGATATAAAAAGGAAGTCCAAGGGATTTACAGTGTTTGGTTCCAGGTTCTTCCTAAATTGCCCTACATTCCTGTTTTGGGCTTCTGTGAGGTATCATTAAATTGATTTGACTAAATATTTTAAAGTGTTAAGTTACATATATGAGTTAAGCATAGTTTTGGCTTATACTAATAATAAACATAGTTCTCAACTTTTATTCTCCATGAGTCATCTGAGGCCTGATAATTAAATTCAGGAACTTATCCTAGAAGAAGTACTATATACCTGATTGCTGAATATCACTATGGCCGCTTTTGAAGTACTCCCCTTGGGAAACTATGCACCAATGCCAGCACCTTGTCCATTCAGCAAAGCAATTTTGGAACTCTTTTTCTAGAATAGCCACCAGGACTGTCATCATATTATCCCGAATGTCATCAGGATGTCTTCCCTTCAATATTTCCTTTATTTTTGGGTAAAGAAAAAAATCATTGGGGCCCAGATCAGGTGAATAAGGAGGGTGTTGCAATGCAGTTGTTTGCTGGTAAAAAAAAAAATTCCTCACAGACAGTGCTGTGTGAGCAGATTCATTGCCACGATGCAAGAGCTCCTTTGGGACCATTTTTACACACACCTTTCTCATGCCAAGATTTTCAGTTAAGATTCTCCTAACTGTTTTTCTACCAATGTTTATTTAGTCTGCTATGCTTCTCATAGTCAGCCAACAATTTTGATGCACAATTTGACAAATTTTTTGAAATATTTTGTCAGTTCTGCTCGTTACTAGATGCCATGACCTCTCTTCATCAGTGATGCTTTCTCTCCCCTCTAAAACCATTTAATTCATTTGTACACTGCCATTTTCTTCATGGCAGTATCCCCATAAACTGGGCAAACATTTTCCTGATTTCAATTTCACTCTTGGCAACAAGAAATTTAATGTTTGTTCAAGCTCTGACATTCTCGTGACAGCACACAAAAACATGCAATAACAATAATGAATGCTATTCAACAAGACACCCTATCACATGACATGAGCACAGTTGTGAGATACTGTTTTACTAAGGTTATGAAACCTTACTGAGTTGTTTGTACAGTGTAGCTGTGGGGGTCCTCTCCCACAGGGGTATGAGGTTTCCTGAAGGAGAGACAGGCTAGGTGAAAGACGAAAATAATATAATTGAACTCCTGCTTGCAGGACAGATGTCTGCAGGACAGATGACATTTAATGTTAGTTAACAGAAAGCTTTTATACCATTTATAAAGGGGCAAGACAAAGAAAATTCCTTCACGTACATATCCTTTAAAAGTTACCACTATCTAGTGGTCTTAGAAGCGACAAACAAGCCAAGAACACTATCTGCTAAATGATAGTTTTAGTCCAAAGTCCTGAATTACAATCCTTGAAATGTCTCAAGAAAGTTTCCAAGTGCACATTTCTCCATGTAGTAGGAGTTTTCTTTCTGGGGCTTCTATGACCTTCAAAGCTTCGTAATCACCTCTTAACTTATCCAGGTGTCTTCGTTACTTTCCTCTTATCCTGCAGTGTTTATTTCTAAAGAAAACTCAAAAGAAGCTTTTAGTGATGTTTCCCAGGCTCCCAAGGTTGCTCTCTGTATTTAGTTAATTTATCATAAAAGTATCCAATTAGTATATTATGAATTCAATGAAAACTCACTCTATAAATGTTAACTTACAATTTTAACTACTGAATTAAGTAAAAACCTTAACAATTAATCTTCATCCTAAATCTGTGAAAAGTGTTATAAATCACCTACATAACTCCTAGATAAGTGTTAGAACTTATAATGAATTCATAATGAACTTACTATAAACTTGTGCTTCTAAAAAACCTTATGTCTAAACACTAAACTACATAATTCTAAATCAAATAAGGAGTGAATATACTTATATCATTTTTTACTCAAGCAATATCTAGTAACTTATAGCCAAGTGAAAGAAAGCATTCTTGATGTGCTTCAGAGTTTAACTATTGCATATGTTAGAAAAGGCCAAACGGCATAGTGGGAAATGGAAAAATGAACCGTGACATTTCCAGGTTAGCTGTGAGTACGTCACATAAACATGCCATTTTCTTCTTCCATGACTACACAGAATTCTTCGGCCGTACCAACGGTGAAGGTAGAAGACAGAAGGGCCTCAGCTTCCTGGGCTCGCCCTGAGGCCCAGGGTCTTCATCCCACCAGGACCCTGTCAATCAGGTGGGCCTCCAAGGCTGGCTCCCAACATGTAGCCATCGTAAGCACATGGTAGCAAGTTTGCAAACTTAATTGTCAGTTTATATTCTTTTTCTTCTTCAAATTAATCATTCTTTCTCACTTAAGATATCTGTGCATTAAGAATCATATTCTTGAGGCAGTAGCAAGTCAAATGCCAAAGCAGATTTGATCAAAAGCAGATGGTGATGATTTGATTAGAACTTTGTGTACCAAGCCGTCATCTGTCTCTGCTGGACCTTTTGTCTTTTCTGTTATGTTGCTTGACCAGTGGTGATAGAACATACTTTGAAAAGTCAAGTTTAATACTATGTGATATGCATTTTTGATTTGTAAAATTAAATCTTTATTTTCCTCATCTTCTCGACAAAATCTTTATAACATTAAATATTCCACATAATAATTTGCAATTGTCTATCCTTGTTGCCATTGGCTATCATAGAGAAAAACTTTCAAATTCTGTGCTCAAGGTTATAAAATTACATTGATGTTATTGTATGCATCAGTCTATTATATAGTAGGTATTCTTTTTTTTTTGAGTCGGAGTCTCACTTTGTTATCCAGGTTAGAGTGCAGTGGCATGGCCACCACAGCCTTGACCTGCTGGGCTCAGGCGATTCTTCTGCCTCAGCCTTCCAAGTAGCTGGAACTACAGGTGCGTGCCACCATGCCCAGCTAATTTTTTTATTTGTTTATTGTAGAGGTGAGGTCTTGCCAAGTTGCCCAGGCTAGTCTAGAACCCGCGAGCTCAGGCAATTATCTCACCTTGGCCTCCCAAAGTACTGGGATTATAGGCATGAGCCACCGTAGGTATTCTTTACAAGGGAAAAAAGGAAAATAAAATGGCAAGAAGAAAATAATGTGTTGCACCTTAAAGAAAAAAATAATTCCATGAAGAAATGGGTTAATTAATTAATTAATTTTATTTATTTATTTTTTTGAGTTGGAGTCTCATTCTGTTGCCCAGACTGGAGTGCAGTGGCTGCTCCTGGCCACCGCGGCCTCGACCTGCTGGGCTCCGGCGATCCTTCCACCTCAGCCTTCCAAGTAGCTGGAACTACAGGCGTGCGCTACCACGCCCGGCTAATTTTTTGATTTATTGTAGAGATGAGGTCTCGCTGCCCAGGCAGGTCTCAAACCTGCAGGCTCAGGTAATCCACTCACCTCAGCCTCCCAAAGGTGCAGGATTACAGGCTGAGCCACCGAGCCCGGCGGCAGAAATGGGTTAATTTAATAGTATTAAATAAATTAAGTTAAAAAGCAATAAAGAAAATTCCTATTTTTATGTAGTTGCCAACTAAATCTTTAACCTGACAGAAAAAATTGTATTAACTTACATCTGAAAAAAATACTTATATTGATTCTGTAATATAACAAATAAATAATTTACATATAGAATTTTTTCAAGACTATTAAATGGAACTGATAAATTATAGAAACATTGTTTAAAATATTTATAATGTATAGATATATGATGAATTAATATGTAATTTACTTGATATTTTATTAATTTTCAAATAAAAATTTTTATATTGTAATTGTTATGGCAGGTTCTTGCCTTCAGTCTAGTAATCCGGCATTAGCCACACATATCATAGTCACACTAAGAATATATTCTTAGTCATGTACCTAACTGTGCTTCAAGGTAGTATCTTTTAAAACTAAAGTGATCAGCCAGGTGTGGTGGTGCACACCTGTAGTCCCAGGTACTCAGGAGGATGAGGTGGAAGGATCACTTCAGTCCAGGAGTTCAAAGCTGCAATAAGCTATGATCATACCACTGCACTGCAGCCTGGGTGACAGAGTGAGACCCTGCCTCAAATAAATAAACAAATAAATCAACAACAAATAAAGTAATGTAACCTCTGTTTCAGAGATGAGTCTAAAATATCTGTGAAGACTTCATAGAGTTCCTGCAGGGGAGAGGAATACTTCCTATGTATCTCCACTACCCTTAATGTACCTTTGTATCCTTCACTGTCCTTGATGTAAGCTGAACCAATGAGGAACAAAGATTTTTTTTCTCCGAGTTATCACTCTGATAAGGATGATAATTTATACAGATGCTCTTCAACGTACAAGTTTCAGTCTCAATAAACCCCATTGTAAGTTGAAAGTATCAAGTCAACTTGATACTTAAGTACCTAAGCTACTGAACGAATAGGTTAGCCTATGCTCAAAACAATTACAATAGCTTAGAGATGGGCAGAATCACCTCACATGAAACCTATTTTATAAAAAAGGGTCGAATATCTCCTATAATTTACAGATACAGTACTGAAAAGGAAAAAGAATAGTTGCATGTGTGTTCTAAGAATGGTTTCTACGAATGATTGTCACTTTTTCACCATTGTAAAGTTGAAAAATCTCAAGTGTAATCATTGTACATTGGGGACTGGCTGTATTCTCATCAGCACCTACAAAAGCTTTAGCAGTGTTACCATTGTATAAATTATTTATCACTCTTCCAGAAGAGGCAAGGCTTGACATCTCTTTGTGGCCTTGAACCATTCAGATAGATTTACATCTACCTCCTGCAACATCATTGCTAAGCTTTGATTTTCATTAATGACAAAAAAATCCCAGGAAGTATATAGAGTAGAAAAATAATTGTAGCTGGGCTCGGTGGCTCAGCCTATAATCTTGTGCCTTTGGGAGGCTGAGGTGAGTGGATTGCCTGAGCCCGCGGGTTCGAGACCCACCTGGGCAGCAAGACCTCATCTTTACAATAAATAAAAAAATCATCAGGGTGTGGTAGTGCATGCCTGTAATTCTGGCTACTCGGAAGGCTGAGGTGGAAGGATTGCCAGAACCTAGCAGGTCGCGGCCACTGCACTCCAGTCTGGGTGACACGAGTGAGACTCCAACTCAAAAAAAAAAAAGAAAGAAAGAAAAAGAATTGTATTGCTAATCTCTTACTACATAATAATATTGCCACAAATTTAGAAACTTAAAATAATAGTCTAACTATTATCTCACATTTCTGCAGATCAGGAGTGTAGGTTTAGGATAGCTAGGTCCTCTGCTTCAGAGTCTTAAACCTGCCACTAAGGTGTTGTCAAGAGCCTCAGTGTTAACTGAGGCCTGACTAGGAAGAAACTGACTTGATTTCCTGTGGTTGTTGGCAGAATTTAACCATTTGCTGACTGTGAACTGAGAACTACTTTAGTTTCTTGCTGGTTTTTGACTAGAGGCTACCCCTCACCTCCTTGACTTCTCAATGTGACAGGTAGCACACAAAATAGTATCCTGCTTCTTCACCAGCAAGGGAGAGAGTCTCTTCCCAATACAAGTGTTGCACTTCTTTGCAACATAATCCTGTATATGTAATCAGATCCTGTCACCTTTGCCACATCCATTAGCTAAAAGCAAGTCATGCATCCTGCCACACTAAATGAGAAGTGATAACATAAAGATGTGAATACCAGAAGGCAGGAATCATGGGATCCACTTTAAAATCTGACTCTCCCAAAGGACCTTATTTCCCCAAAACTAACTGAAAATGTCACCTTTTCAAGTTTCTCAACCTCCTCTTATTTGTGTTTTGGCTGAGCCCATTCTGGAAACTTCCCATATGTACCTGAATGAGACTACATTCCCTGAGATTGTATAAAATTAATTTCTGAAATTACTTGCAAAATGGCACATTCCTATAAGAATATTGTTCTCAAAATGTAATTATTTTGATTCAGAGAATATCTATGAAACAGAATTCAAGATATTTTCAGCATTTCCTTCTTATCAGATATTATTTCAGTGACTTAAACTTTTCAGTTAAAATACTTTTTTACTCATTTTGAGAACAGATGTGAGCCATCTGTTTTTAATAAAAAATTCATATTAAATTACACCTTTAATTCTGGTGATAAGTAGGAAAAACATCAAAATGTAATTTGACTTGTGTATATGGTTTCTTCATTAGGTTTACTCCCTTTTAGATATGTCAAAACCTCATTATCTTGAATGCTGATGATGTAATGAAGAAATTAAAGATCTGCATACCCTCTAAACCACGAAAAGGCACAGTAGAAAATCTGAATTACGCGAGCATGGGCTGAGAGAATCATTAGAGATTTGGTTCATTTGACATTATATGCCTATGTGATTCTTCCAAGCAAGAATACATTTGAAACAAATTTTGAATTTATTATTCATTTATTTTACTTCAGTCCATGTGTATACTTCAAAAGTCTGGCTTTAAAAATCAAGATATTTTTACATGTCTGAACTATAGTCTTTAAATATAGACTTAAGAGGTGATTATTATGCATGATATGGTAAATTTACATTCATTCCAGTTTTTATAGGTAAATTCATGGCCATTGAGGAAGAATGTACCCTGAAATATTGAAAGCTTTTCTGTCAAAGTAGAATTTACTCTCCATTTACAGACATGCTAGACTATTATAGAGCCTTTTTTCCCCCATTGCAAGAGCATAATAGAGGGAGATTTCTCTCCCTGCTCATTAGATGTAATGCCAGCACAGCTCTGAAGGAGCACAATTCCAGATTACACAAGGGATAAGGAAGGAGAGAGGAGAGTAGTGCAGCTGTGATGATCCTCCTTTTTGGCAGTTGTATGTTTCCCTCTGGAGAAAACACTGTTGTCTCTTGAATGCCACGTCTCTACTCTGGTTTTTTAAAGATACCCACAATCTATGTCACAGCCCTGACCTTGGTTCAGGACAGTTCCATCTTTTCAAATCACAGCCAAAGATTTGTAGCAGACTTCATCTATAATAGATGCCAAATAAAATTCTAACAGAATCACATGTTTTTCTTTTGCTTTCATATTTTTTTATCGTGTTAATGACATGGCATATTCCAAAATGCTCAATGCACACATCTTGGAGAAAAAGACAACAAAGCAAAAACATAAGTTGAAAGGGGTAGCTCTGCAGGACTGAAGGAGAAGTTGTAATAATTTTATATGTGTAACTAGGTAAGAGCAAACCCAATTTGTTTATGTCCTATCAGATAGCAAGTAAAGACATTCTGTATGGGGTGAGCCTCTCAACCAAGCAGGGGTACGTTGGGCAGGTTTCCCTCCTACATCAGAAAACCAGGAGGAGAGAGAAGCTTGTGCAACTTAGATAGCAAAGTCCAAGGATCAGACAAGCAAAAGATATCTCTACATTAAGATATGAGGAATGGGGGAGTCACAGTAAGGTCAGTTACAGAACTGTTGCTTCATAATGCCACCAAATGCTAAGAAAAGTTATAACAGACAATGAGTTATCAGGCACAAGAAAACTTCAGTTAATTTCAAAATAATTTCTACCAAATGTACAAAGGCTACTGACACCTTGTCAAACCTGATTTCTGCTCCAGTCTGGTATACAGAAGAGGGCTAGGGGGTGGCTTCCAGAGAACTGAATAGCACACATGTTACTGGAAGACAAGAAATAACACAACTGAAAAAAAATTTTTTTAATATCTTCAAATGAAAAAAAATTTGTTGCATGTTTAATGTTTAGTAATTATGTGGCAAAACTCTTCTATACACTAGGGTGCTTCAAGTCCTGACTGCCTCTTCACACTTAGATGAGAGAATACTAACAGTCATTTATGTTATATGTTTAAAAAGAGAATCATTTTAGAAAAAGAAATTAAAATAGACGAGGACAAGAGTCAGTGAATTTGCATCTGTGGCGAGTTGGATGGGATTATTACATAATATCAAATTATAGTATAATCTTAAATAACACAGAAAGGCTGGCTTGCTTGAGAAAGTAACATTTAAGCATATTGATTAAGAAAGCAACAGAGTGGATAATGTGACCAGCTCTCTACAGAAGATATTAACAGGGAAAGGAAGCAGTTCTTGCAAAAGTCCTTAGATATATTCCTGGACAGGGAAACAGCAAGTACAGAGGTGCTGCCATGAGATCTCCCCTGGAACATTCCAGAACAGCCGAAGGGTTGGTGCTATGGTTTGGGTATGATTTTTTGCCCTGTCAAATCTCCTATTGGAATTTGGTTTCCAGTGCTGGAAATGGGGCCTGGTGAGAGGTGTTTGGATCATGGGGATGGATCTCTCATGAATGGTTTGGTGCCATTCTCGTGGTAGAGAGTTCTTACTCTGCTTATATGAGAGCTGGTTGTTAGAAAGTGCCTTATCTCTTCTTCTCTCTCACTCTGTAAATTCTCAGTATGTGATCTGCAACCTCTGGCTCTTCTTCACCTTCCACCACGAGTGGAAACATTCTGAGAACCTCACGAGAAGCAAATGCTAGCACCATGCTTTTTGTACAGCCAGTGGAACCATGAGCCAAATAAACCTCTTGTTTTTATAAGTTGTACTGTTTCAGTTATTCTTGTGCAGCGACACAAATGGACTAAGAAAGCCAGTGTGGCTTGTCTAGAGTGAGCAAACTTGTACATAACAGAAGATGAGGTTAGCAATGGAAGATCATAATGATGATCTTTGAATCAGCTGAGAATATTGCTGAGAAATGAAAAAAAATATCAAAGAACTTGACAAGAGGAATGAGATGATATGACTTAAGTTTTAAAAATATCACTCCAGCTGCTGTCATAGATGATTTTTTCCATTTCACAACCTTATCTAAATTGTCTATATTTTTCATAATACTCATAATTAGAATGAAAACATTTTTCCTTAAAGCTATCTCCATGAGAGAGAACAAAAAAAAATTCATTTTTTGTGGAACTCTGATAAAAAAGATCTGGCAATTGTTATGCAGCGCTACTGAAAAAAACAGAGTCTATGCCAGGGGTCAAACAAATGTTACTTAAGTTTGGAAAAATGCCAATATAAAAGCCACCTTCTGGTTGTTGAGTGTCAATGATCATTCAAATAGTAAAACAAAATAAAACAAAACAAAACCTTGTTTAGAGAAGATAAATTTAAAAAAAAAAAAGACATCATTCTACTGCCTGAAAAGGGAAATATTCAGAGACATTTTTCATATTCTTCTTATAATCTTAAAGCTTCTGAACACTCCTCGAGTGATGGTTTAGTTGTTTTTTTTTAATTGTTATAAGATGAGGCACAGATGGAAGTCACAGGTTGTGACCACAGTCCATTGTTCTTAAGCAAGATTCCTCAGGAAACTTTGTGTTTCCACCAAGAATGTAAATGATCTATTACAACAATAGAGGAGTGTCTGGAATGTTTGCAAATTACCTATGAGACGTCTCTCTCCATCTCAAATTATTCTTACTTGCTCTTAATGTTTTCATACTAACAAAAATAAATCCAGTGCTGCATTGCTGCCATTAGTTAGGAGTTATAATTGAATAACCCGATGAAATCACAATTTCTGCCCAAGCAAATTATTGTTAATGGTCTTGTTTTTGGTTGGACTGTGAGTTCATGTGTAGTTCAATATATGACTAAAAATAAATGAACTAACAAATGTCTAGAAGAGGGCAATGCTTGAACTGATAATGACAGTGTGCCATGACTAAGGATTATGATTAATTCTCTTCTATGTACCTGAGGTCTGTATTCATGTTTAAAACCAAATTTTTCTTTATTCTCTAGTTTTATTTATTGAAAGGTTTTTAAAGATAAAATGCTTTGAATGCTTTCAAAAGGGTTCCTGAAAAGGTGAAAAAAAATCATCACTTGCTATTGTCTGTGCTTTGTGAGCTTTTGTTTTAAATACATTTTATTTTTTAAAACAGTGTTATGTTTACAGCAAAATTAAGCAGAAAGTAAAAATTTCCCATATATTTCCTGCCCCCCTGTGTCTAACCTCCCATTATCAGCATACCCCACCAGAGTGGGGTATACATTTGCTGTATATTACCAATGAACTGATATGTCATTATCACCCACAGTTCATAGTTTACATTCTGGTTCACTCTTGATGTTGTTCATTCTATGGTATATGGACATGTGTTCATGACTGTAGTATCATACAAACTATTTTCACTGCCCTAAAAATCCTCTGTGCTTGAACTGTTCATCCATCCCTCTCCTTAACTCCTGAAAAGCCTGAATCTTTTCATTGTCTCCATAGCTTAGCTTTATCCAGAATGCATTTTGTTAAAATCACACAGTATGCAACCTTTTCAGTTTTGCTTTTTTCACTTAGTATACATTTAGGTTTCCTCTGTGTCTCCCGACCCCCCGCCCCTTGACTTGATAGTTCATTCTTTTAACACTGAACAATATTTCATTTTCTGGATATACCACAGTTTATTCATCCATTCATCTACTGAAAAGCATTTTGGTTGCTTCCAAGTTTTGGCAATTATGAATAAAATTGTTATAAATATCCATGAGCAGGGTTTTAGGTGAACAGGTGTTTTCAACTCATTTGGCTGAATATTAAGGTGTGCAATTGCAGGTTCATATGGTGAGAACATGTTTAGTATTGTAAGAAACTGTCTTGGTAAGTGACTGTACCATTTTTCATCCCTACCAGCAACAAATGAAAGTTCTTGTTACTACACCTCTTAGTCAGCATTTGATGTTGTCCATGTTTAGGATTTTGACCATTCTATTAGGAACAGAGTAGAATCTCAGTGTTATTTTGATGTGAATGTCCCAGATAATTATTTTGTGGAGCACCTTTTGATGTGCTATTTGCCATCTGTATATCTTCTTTGGTGAGGTACCTGTTAAGTTCTATGGCTCATTTTTGGTTGGGTTGTTCCTTTCCTTACTGTTGAGTCTTTTGGGGTTTTTTTGAGTTAGAGGAGTCTCACTCTGTTGCCCAGCCTGGAGGGCCGTGGCATGCTCATGGTCACCCCAGCGTCCACCTGCTGGGCTCCAGAGATCCTTCCGCTTCAACCTTCCAAGTAGCTGGAACTACAGGCGCGCGCTACCAAATCCGGCTAATTTTCGGTTTATTGTAGAGACGAGGTCTTGTCAAGTTGTCCGGGTGGGTCTTGAACCCTCGGGCTCAGGCAATCCACTAGCCTTGGCCTCCCAAAGTGCTGAGATTACAGGCTGAGCCACCAAGCCTGGCCACTGTTGAGTCTTAATTATTTTTTGAATCTTTTTAATAGCAGTCCTTTATTAAATAATGTATTTTGAAAATATTTTCTTCCAGTCTGTTAGTTGTCATTTCATTCTCTTGTCAATATCTTTCACAGACCAGAGATTTTTCACTTTAATAAAGTGAAGATTATTAGTTTATTTCACAGATCATGCCTTCTTTGGTTTGTTTTGTAAAAGGCATCACCAAATTCAAAGTCATGTGAATTTTCTACTAAGCAGTGTTTTTCAATAAATAAAAAAATTAAAACTGTCAAATGAATTTATAAACAGTTGATTAATATTGATTAAATTAAATATGAGCTTTTGAAAATAATAATGATTATTCTTTCCCATCTCCACTGCCATCCTATATGGGTATATTCACAGAATTTAATCCATTTTCATGTGGAACTCTGAGTGAGAATTTTTTAAATAATGTATCTGTAAAAGTTCTACCGCAGGCTATACAGAATGAGAAATGAGTGTTAAAGTTTATGAGCTTAAAGATACTATCATGAGGAAGTAAAGAAAACATGTTTCAACTGGATATCAAGTTATTCTCTCAAGATTTTTACTTAGTTGGTGGTATGACTAAGTACTTTCTTATTTAGAAAGTTAAAGAAGTTAAAACAAATGAGTGAAGTCTTTGTTTCAATTAAGAAAAACTCACAAGTATGTCTCCTGTGGTTTATTACCTCTGATTTAATAGCTGTGTGAATGAGGGACAAGGTTGCCAGATCATCTATCTCAGATTATAACAGAAAGAGAAATACTATAAAAAGATTTTGTTTTGTTAATAGATTAAGATTTCTATCATATGCAATCAACATATTCTAAAGATGATTTAAAAATTATTAAATAATAGATACCTATTCAGTTAGCACTCAGAAAAAATGGGTAGGTTGTAAATAACACTTCCTTCAAGAGAAAGGTGACAAATTTGGTTAAGTGAAATGCCTCATCTGCTTCTTTTTGTGTTCATTGTACTTGTATTAAAAAAACTCATTAATTGTATGTTTTTTAAAAGCTTATTCTCAAATGTCCATTTAAATTAACCTCTTCAAGAGGTTTTGGAAGACTGGGATAAAATGTTTCATTTCAGTCTTATTTCTGTGTCTGCTATCTCTGCAGAAATGGACCACATAACAGTGAGATAATAATTTGCTTGGTAGGGATACTGCATTCCTCATGTATTCTCTCCATGTGTACACCACATCTGCTTTTCTGGAAAGAGCAATCATTTCCTAAAATTCTAGTGAGAGAAAGAAGACAGACAGACTGCTTGGAAGGATAATGAAAAGAGAAGAGAAAAACTTCAAACTCGTTTGGTTGTCAACCTCCAGTCTCAGTCATGGTGTGGTATCACTGCTCCACTCTCAGCTGAGTTTCCTAGAGAATCAAAGTTTGCTCTTATACCACACACTGCACAGAAACCCTCTTTCTTAGTTGGTTGCTGCTGTGTTTTCTTCACACATCTGAAGAAACATCCATCTTTTTGCATTCCCTAAAGAATATTAATTTTGTCCTTCTCATAAATCTGTGAGTGATCATTTCTGTTTCTAAAAGTCAGATGCTATTCAAAATATTGTAGTAGCAGGTCTCCTTTAGTTCATATTTAAGATAATTATCTAATATTAACCACCCTGATTTCTTAACCTCTGCTATAAAAATGACTGTTTTCAATTTTTTTTCAAAAGTGTGAACAGTCAGGAAATTCTTCTTCCCTCAGTACTTCCATCTCCTCTTAATTTTTGAAGAAGTACATCAGAGACGTTCATTTATGGTCAAACAGAGAAGACATTGCCTGGTTACAGGTGACACCCAGTCCCAGGAAATGCTGCGTTCTTCCATACCTTAAAAAGCTGACACTGAATACGTCATCCTGTAATATCTTTTCTTATTCAGAGCAATGACATATCAGCATCTTTTATTTTTCTAATCAAAACCATTACAAACCATAAGCATGAAAAACGTGTGATGATTGTATTCCTTTTCATTGATGTAGCATACTTTTTAATAGTTTCTTGAGAATGACCTGATGTATCACGGTTCGATAAGGACAGTCATCAAAGCTGTTTTCTCTGATGAAGAAGGAATGCTAACATGGTAGATGACAATGTAATATTGACCAAACTGGGCTTTCCAAAAATTCCCTCTTACATGATTCCTACTCCTCAAATCTTATATTTTCATACAAGCAATTACTAATTTATATTTCTGTCAGGAAACCCTAACCCAGATATTGAATAGGAACAAAGTATGATCACTCTGATCTTTCTGTATTAATCTCATGAACCTCAATTTTTATTAACTTAGACTTAAAAGTATTATTTCCATTTCTGCTGGTGAAGAACATGCTTTGGTTACTATGCCCAGACTTTTCGTGAGTTATAACTTACTTCTATGTGATCCCAACATTGGTTTGGATGGTTTTCTGGGAAGATTCTTTAAAATGATATGAAAAAAGCCCTCACAAGTTGTTATAATTATCTTTCTTATAGGCTTAATCAATGTATACATTTTCTATGAAGACATTAGCATCTCTACTTGGCTTTTGAAAAATATTTCTGCAGTATTATGCATTTTGAAATAAAATGCATATTTTCAATGTACTAACAAGGCAGGCACCTACTTCATAGAATGTATTCAAGCTGGAAAAATTTAAAAAACAATACTTTATTTTATTCTGAGTTTTTCATATTAAGACGAAGAGAGCTTAAGAAATTTTGTTGAAAAAAGAAAAAAATATAAAGATTTTTTTTTTTTTTTTAGCTTTAGAACATAGTATTTTTGGCCGGGCTTGGTGACTCAGCCTGGAATCCCAGCGCTTTGGGAGGCCGAGGTGTGTGGATTGCCTGAGCCCGCGGATTCGAGACCAGCCCAGGCAACTTGGCGAGACCTCGTCTCTGCAATAAATCAAAAATTAGCCGGGTGTGGTAGTGAGTGCTTGTAGTTCCAGCTACTTGGAAGGCTGAGGCCAAAGGATCGCTGGAGCCCAGCAGGCCGAGGCTGTAGTGGCCACTCCCAGCCACTGCACTCCAGTCTGGGTGACACAGTGAGACTCCAACTCAAAAAAAAAAAGAACATAATATTTTTAAGTTGAAGTAATCTTTATTGATCCCGAATATATCTTGCCTCAGATGGAGATAGCTTCTAGGTTTGCTAGTACTTCAACTGTAGTCAATGACTAAAAGGAAGAAGCTAGAACTGAGTGCATCTAGGTCTGAAAAACAAGTCATCTACTACAGAATAACCCTTCAGTAAGTGAATAATATTATAATTATAGTCTGAAAAAGAGGGACTGTCCATGGACTTAATTTGAGCAGGTGCTTATTTCTAGAGGGTCTTTTTGGAGCATGGTCCTATACTACCATGCATCAATAGGCATTGAGCACTATGCATGTCAGCAGATTATAGAATTATGGCTCCAGGTGGTCTAACCAGTTTGGATCAAGAATACTAGCAAAGTCAAGGTCAATTGGAACAGGATCCAGTTTTATTTTTGTTTTTGTTTTAAAGAGGACCAAAACCCACTAATCTATGCTAGGGGAAATCTAGGCATCTTTGTGTTCAAGTAACATGTACAGTAGAGAAAAAAAGAGTAAAACTTGGAGGTATCAAGAAAATAATGATGACTTAAACATGACCGTGTATATACCATATCTAGTAAATACTTGGAAATTGTTTAAATACTCAGGAAATTTATATTTTTATAGGTATAAACAATGCAAGGTTTTCAGAATTAGGAAAAAAAACTAATATATTTTAAGAGCCAACAAAATGCAAAATCTAATTACTTGTTTAACCTGACTAAAAGTTTTGAACTTGAGCTAGAGGAAAGGGAACTTAAATAACTATTTTTCAAGATTTTAAGCATTTTCAAAAAGGCCTCATTATGACAATCTGGTAGTATGAAAACCACTCTGGGTGTCTACTGCTCTTATCTCATGCCCAACCAAAACTCTGCTTGTAATATCCTCAGGTAAGTTAGATAGAAGCTGTCTTTCTTGAATGAGTAAGAATCTTCTAACATTAGAATAATTTAGAATTAAGCACTATGTAAAGTATTAAGAAAATAAAACATACATACATATATAGGATAAAAAAGGCTAGAGATATAATGTACAGCATAGAGACTATAGTTAATATAGTAATTTATACTGGAAAATGTGTTAAGAGAGTAGATTTTAGGTGCTGTTACCACACACACACACACACACACACACACACACACACACACACACAGAGAGAGAGAGAGATAACTACAAATAATGATGGAATGATTAATTTTCTTAAACATAGTAATAGTTTCACTATTTATATTAAAACAACACTTTGTGTATCTTAAATATGCACAATGGAAAAGAAAAATAGAAATAATTGCATTATATCTGGGGTTTAAAAAAAATAGTGCTTATTTGATATTTTGTACTCAAACTATTTAAGAGAATTTTGCCAATTAAATTTCAATGTGTAGCTCCCATATGAAACAACTGCACAATTGATTTAAACTTAGAATTTTAGCCGGGCACGGTGACTCAGCCTGTAATCCCAGCACTTTGAGAGGGCCAAGGCGAATGGATTACCTGTGTTCTTGGGTTTGAGACCTGCCTGGGCAACTTGGCGAGACCTTGTCTCTACAATAAATCAAAAATTAGCCAGGTGTGGTAGCGCGCCTGTAGTTCTGGCTACTTGGAAGGCTGAGGTGGAAGGATCGCCAGAGCCCAGCAGGTCAGCACTGGAGTTGGCATGAATGTGCCATGGCACTCCATTCTGAACGACAGAGACTCCAACTCAAAAAAAAAAACAAAAAACTTAGGATTTTAAATTAAACTTTTCCTAAACTTGTTCATACACTTATAACTTACTGAGAAAATAAAGTTTATTATATTTAGTCACAAAACTTTATTACTTAAAAATAAAATCCAATACAATTTTGATAATGCAGATTAGAATGTGTGAAGGTATTAAGCCTGCAAATGGATAAAACTACTCCAAAGCCTTTCAAGAGTGATGGAGAAAATTTAATACACTTAAAATAGATCCGAATAAATGTTTTAATTGATTTTAACAAATTAAAATGTAATTACTCACACAACAAATAAATCATTCTAAAGTCTCTTTTGCATGTGAAACTCATTCTTATGGATATTATAAAAACTAGTATCATCAAAGGCAAGAAAGATACAGAGTTAGGTGCATGTTTCTGTGTTGAAGTTATTCCTCTTGGAAACCAAATATCAAACTTCTGGCATCTAATTGGAGGACTACAACTTTCTGATACCAGATCATAGAAGTGAATTGACCATTAGTTATATCAGGATCTGGGAAAGGTAAGTACCTAAAAGCGCACACATATACAGCCTTCCTGAGTCTTTTAGAGATGTTTTTAAAGTCTGAAATAGAAAGGGAGTAGTATCTCACCTAGATATATCTATAAATATATCTGTTATTATTGTTTTGGTTAAATAAAAGTGAAAAACAACAGAAGAATTCACATGAAGAAGATACATTCAGATATATTAAATAACTAAAACATGTATCCTAAGTAACTAAAGCTATCAAATATTTGCTAAGTGAAAATACTCAACAGAATATGTATTAATGGTTTCTTAAAAATTTTTTATTTGCAAATTGCCAACTCATTCAAATAATGTAAAATCTTGGATTTAAAATACTCATATATAATTTAAAATAACTTTAATATGGAAAGAAAAGTTCTGAAATCTTTAAAGATAATTGCTTAACTATGCCTTAAAATAGTTTCTTTATATTCTTCCATGTTTGATCTTTTTTGCTTAATTACAAATGTTCATGAGATAACATTTTGAATGTTTTCACACCATCCAAAAATAAGAATATTTAAAAAGTTGTAATAAAAATGTTATGTCATTTTTTAAATAAGCCAAGCATAAAAACATGTATATTCAGTTATTTGGTGCTTATTACTAAAAATAGCTTAGTTTAAAACTTCAAATATAACCAAATATAACTAAAATATAAAAACAAAACATAATATAGTATTTCCATTACTTTTTTTAGCAAAGGTAATTTTTAGACTTTTAGCTATGTCTTTTAGAAAAAGAATACATAAGTAAAATAAACTAAGTGAATATTAAAAAAACCAATTCAGCACTTATATATCCTTTTTCATTCTATTTCAAAAATCATAAAAATATATTTTTTAAAAACACTGCTAATTTGATAAATAGAATGAATAAAAAATTCATTTAGAAGTTATGCAAACCTATAATTAACAAGTGGCTGGCTATTCCTGCTTTATCCTACATTCATATTTTCTGTACACACAAATAGAGATAGAATAAGAAAGAGGCAAGAATGTCCCCCATATTTTTCTAACCAACTTGGGAATCATTGCTATAGGGGTTCAAATAATAGCCTAGTCAAATAGAAAAGCGCTTAGATAAGATGTCATTCAAAATTTTTCTTCTTTCCTCTATCTCTTTTAAAAAGACTTTCATGTTAAATTAAAACACAATACAACTCAACAAATACAACAAAGTGAAACAAAAACACATCCAACATAACAGACTAGTCCAATACAATAATCATACATATACTCTACATACCAATCATTTGTAAATTTTTAATTATAAACAAATACTTTAAAGCTTCTCTCTCTCTCTCACAGCTTAATAGTATTAAAATCTATATTTTCTGCAGTGTTTGTAACTGTAAAACTCAGAATGCTACATAGGCATTATCCATTGTTTTGCCATCATAATTGTGATATATAAGGGGAAGATATTTTCTCTATCCTATTGACAAGGAAACAAAGGTAAAAAACTAAAGTGTTCTGCCCAGGTGACTAAATAAACAATTGCATAATTAGAAAGTCTCACCATAACGTGCTCCCTCTGTATACTTCATTTAAATAAATATTATTTACAAGTATTATTTATGAACTGCTTAATGTACACAGTCCTTCACCACACACTGTGTATGAGCCATCTGACTAAACATACAAAAATCTCTTGAAGAATTACTGTTCCAACCAACATTTTAGTGATGAGACGCTGAAGAGTGAAGAGTTAAATTTGTCATCTAAGGTCACCCGGGGCAGCAAGTGGCAAAGCCATGATTCAAACTAGGCATTCTAACATCAAACCCCATTCACTTAAGCCCCTCGAGGGCGGTTAAGAACTTAATTGTCCTCCCCCAAAATTCATAGGTTGGAGCTTAACTCCTAATGTGACTAAATTTGGAGATAGAGCCTTTAAGGAGGCAATCATGGTTAAATGAGATTATAAGGACCCTAATCTAATGTAACTGGGTATTGTTAAGAAGAGACACTAAAAGCGTAAAGGCCATGTGAGGACAGAATAAGAGGACCTTCTACAAGCAAGAGGGGGAGGCCTCACCAGAAAACAACTCTTTTAGCACCTTGATCCTGGTCTTGTAGCTTCCAGACTGAGACAAAATAACTGTGTTGTTTAAACCACCCAGTCTATGGTACTCTGCTATTGCAGCCAGAGAAGACACATTCAAAGGATTATCTGGTTCAGTGATTTGGGGTCAGCCCTTCTGATCCTTCCCAGGTCCTTCCTAGGCAGTCTTAAAGATGTTTATTTTTGGCTAGGCTCAGTGGCTCAGCCTGTAATCCCAGCACTTTGGGAGGCCGAGGCTAGTGGATTGCCTGAGCCCGCGGGTTCGAGACTCCACCCGGGCAAATTGATGAGACCTGGTCTCTAAAACAAATCCAAAACTAGCCGGGTGCGGTAGCGCAACCCTGTAGTTCTGGCTGCTTGGAAGGCTGAGGTGGAAGGATTTGCCTGAGCCCAGCAGGTCGAGGCTGCGGTGGCCGGGGGCATGCCACTGCACTCCAATCTGGGTGACAGAGTGAGACTTCAACTCAAAAAAAAAAAAAAAAAAAGTATATTCTTATTAGAAAACAGTAGTTTTCATGCTTCCTGTTCCTTCTCCTTTTTTTTTTTTCTTTTTCTTGTTATTACTATAAACAAAGGGAATATTTGAAACGTATTGATTTGTGCTGCTTTAATGAGTGATGAATACATTTTATTTTTCGCTTAATGAACCTGAAAGAACTTACGCTACAAATGACACAATTTCCTTAGAGTATCTGTCTCTACTCTGTGTTATGTATCAATGTCTTCCATAATGTTGGTCATGCCTCAAAGAGCAGTATTAATAGCAGCACATGTCACAAGAGACATATTGACAATGGAACAGAAAGCCAGAATATAATGACTCAAACTAAAGAAAACAGTAAATCATTACTATTAATTTTGTGAATATTTTAATTTGCCCACAATTCAAGTAACATTTATGTTTCAACTCCTCTGCCCAGCTATACCTGCCTGTATCTGTGTGTGTCTGTCTTTGCATATGTGTCTGCTTGTGGGCATGAGCATTCTTAGATTTGCATTACTATTTTAAATATTTCTCTGAGGCCTGAGGAGGAGGAAGTGACATGAGCTTGATTTCTCTAGACCCTCAGGAGGCCATCTAAATTTTATATCTCTGAGTGGCTCAATACACAATTGTAAGATTAATGTGCTGCTGTTCTCAGGATCCTTCTGCTGAGACTGACTCTCTGGATGCGTATTATTTATGGATTTTATGTTATCTTCCTAAATAAGAAAGAGAGAGAAAGAACTTGGGAACTTGTAAACTTAAATCAATACAGTTAATAACCTCTCACACAGAAAAAGGTTGGGATGTCTCAGTTTATTTCATAAATGTTCTTGTGATTAAACAGTCCTTCTCACTAAACGACTTCATGCTTTCTTTGTGTTTCTTCCCTCTTTTTCTTTTTCTCCTCCACCATATCTCATTTTCTTTCTCAGCTTTTCTATCTCCCACACAGAAAATCAAGTTGAATTTCATATGATTACTTGACTAAATAAAGTCACTGAAACATTCACAGGAGGAGGCAGGAACCCATTTATTTCACAGTATGATAGTGATGGTTCAATATTCAGGAGAGAGCAATAATAGTGTATATGGAATACATTTTTTTTCCAAGTGTGATCATTATTTGAAACATTTCTCTCCTATGAGTGTCCTGCTTAGGGTTTTGTAAAATAGTATTAAGTAAACTAATGAGAAGAGAGATATTTGCAAACATAAAAAAAAAGAAAACTTCACTACTCTTACAGAACAAAATTCAATATAATCTGCAATTTTAAGAAACCATCCAAAAGAATTAGGTAACTGAACATATTCCCTTAGCTTTTAGCCCTGTGTCTGTGTTAGAGTGAGACTATATACTTAAATAGAAGACATATTTAACTACTATAAATGTTCTGTATAAATTATGACTTTGCTTAAAGATAAGACACAAAAGGAAACTTAATGCTTCTTCCTTTATGGCCTAAGACATAAAGAACATGAAATTTACTCTGACAATTTTATTAGCCACATATTTTTCCTTCTATCAAACTAAATAGTTGTATTAAATCTACACAGAATCTAAATGTTTATATATTCACTTATTCAGAATTTTCCGCATCTTTTAAAATCCCTAAAACATTTTCTTTACATAATAATCAGAGAAATATTGTTTCTAAAAAATACTGTAGACTTCTGATTTAAAGTATTTGCATTTTCTAATAAGCATAGATTTAGGCTAGGAACTAATTAGCAATTGTAACTGTCACATTAGGCAATTCAGCCTCAAAAACAATGATATTTTGTTCATTACAGGTGGTAGAGACATTCTAAGCATGTTGCTTATTATGCTGATGAATTAGTGAATGGAAACTCTCTCTTCCCATATTCGTATTAGTGTTACCAAAGAGCAATGCTGGTGACCATAAGTAGCATTTAAGAGGAATATAAATTTATTGCATAGTCAGTCTTTATATATATAATATTTAATATTTTATATATTCTACATATAATGTACAACAATTTATCCTTTAAAACAAAGAAATAGTCAAACATTTTATACTATGTAGAAGACAATGATAATAGTGTTATTGAATTTTCTGCCTCTGTGACCATTAGTATTAGCACAGAATGTTTAACCACCTGTGATTCATTAATTGGAAAGGTACTACAACATGTTTTGCAAAGTGAACATAATTTTAAAAACTCTTGAGTACAGAGATCATTTTCAGCTTCTTAAACTAATTCTGGTTATATTATTATTAAAGAGTTGAATGTTAAAACAGAAGATACAAGTTTTTTGTATTTTTTTAACTTTTTCCTCAACCATAATTTAGATTTAATTTCTGCATTTCATTTTCACAATCATTTGTCAAGGGTTTTATTTGCCTTATTGTTACCATGAGTCTCAGGTTACATTATTTGTGCTTATGAGTTCTAATTTTCACAGGCCTTTAATTAAATGTAAATTACTGGTGTACCATATATTAATTTTGGTTATTTGTACTTACAAAAGGAAGAATAATTTCTATTTGTGACATTAGGTACAATGTGAAATTATACATAATTCTACTAAACATCAGGCATATGTTTTTGATTATAGTTTATTTTATGAAAGGCCTTTGGATATTTTTCACCTATTCATATACCTATGATCATCCCCGTGTTTTGGATCAGAAGATTATGGGTCAAGGGAGGGAGTAAAAATGAATGTATTTGTACACATTCATTGCCAATAATTGTAGCAGATACTTTCTATTGTATTAATTTGAAATAATGTGAACTCTTTACTAGTTTACTGTGTCAATATGCAAAATATCAAGAACTTTCTCGATCTTTCTTCAGCTTTAAAAATAAATCATGACTTTCTTTCACATTTATTAATGCAGAAAGGGAAAACTCTTTAGTATATGTGCCAATTGACTAATAAGGAATTGTATTACCATTAATAACCAAATTACTGGTGAAAAACAGTTTCATTATTCTTTTCCTTCCAGAAGAAACTGATAAAATGCAGGATAGAAAATGAACATTTAAGGCCAGTTGTGGTGGCTCACGCCTATAATCCCAGCAATCTGGGAGGCCAAGGTGAGAGGATTATCTGAGCCCATGGGTTCAAGATCAGCCTGGGTAACTTGGTGAGACCTCATCTCTACAATAAATCAAGAAAAATTAGCTGGGCATGATGGTGCATGCCTGTACTTCCAGCTACTTGGAAGGTTGAGGTTGAAGGATTGCCTGAGCCTAGCAGGTTGAGGCTGTGGTGGCCGTAAGCAATGCCACTGCACTCCAGCCTGGGCGACAGTGAGACTCCAACTCAATAAAATAAAATAAAATATTGACATATAGAAGAGAGAAGTCAACATAGCAATAAAGTAAGATCAGCAGGGCATGTGACAAGTTGCAGGTATTAAGAAAAATTATATGTGATTGTAAATGAGAAGAATCAGTTAACATAAAGAGGTTACTTTTCTGTGACATTGTGAAAAAACTTGAAGAGAAAAGGCAAAATGTAAAATAAAACACGATACATGATAAAAGATGGTGCACACAGGGTATTTTCTTTTTTGAATTACAAGGTGTGTTAATAATCAAGTTATTGGCTTTCAGATCCAAATTGTCATTCTCTACTGTTTTTGGTGCAGAAGCTAGGACTCTGCAGATCACATTTCCACTTTGCTTATAGATTTCCTGTATGAAGACGACAAAGCTGAAGAGAGAAGGGACTTGCTCCTTTCTGTTTGCTTCCTGTGGGCTTCCACTTAGCATGTTGGATCACGTGAGTTTCTCTCCAACAATCCTTCTTCACCCCAGCAGCTGCAGTTCCTTTCTGTAAAATCGCCTAAGTCTACTTTAAATCTTGTCCCACTAGTGCAGAATCATCTTTTTCTACTCAGAGACAATAGCACCAGCTGAGCAAGCATATAATTTTTTTTTTTCTCAGAGATCTGGCCTTCAGCTCTGTGGAGTCCGTCCTCTCAGTACTTTAGTGGGGAACCGAAATGGAAGCTACTTCCTGAAGTTGCCACAACCTGTTATATCTGAGTATTTCTTAACTTTCAGTCACCTAGTTAAGAACTATATAACTAGGGGGAAAAAATTGTTTATTACATTTGCTCTGTTCAAAAAACTAGTTCTATTTGGTCTCCCAACTGGATCCTACTGATACAAAACATGGCACTCTAATTCATTGCTTTCGAACAATTATTTTTATTTGACAACTTGAAAATATAGTGTTCAGTTTTTAAATTGAATATTTTTCCTAAACTCCATCATATTTTACTTTTTCTATGACTTTCTTCCCAGGTTGAATCCTACTTGTCTTTTAAGAATTAACCTAGATGATCGTCTTTTTTCCAATATTTTCTGTAACTCCCATAAATGGCTGAGGAAAGTCTACAGTTGACTGGCCTGGTACTCAGGATATAGGATATACTTATTTTAACATTCTCATGCTTTCAAAGGTATCTATTTATTTGTCTCTCTTTTCTACCACATAGTATGCTCTTTGAACCAACTCTTATTTTTTGGTACTTGAGTATACATTAGCATGACTTTATATATTAGCTGCTCAATAAATATTATATTAATAAATCCATCAATATTTCAGGGGTGGGTTTTTTGTTTTGTTTTTGTTTTAGATTTAGAGTTGTCAGATTTAACAAGCAAAAGTATAAGACTTTTAGTTAAATTTGAATTTCAGCAAAATAATGAGTAATTTAGTTAGTCTAAGTACATGTCAAATACTACATTGCTGAAATAAAATGCATTTTTAAATCTGTAGTTCAAATTTAACTGACTATCCTGTATTTGATAGCAACCCTAGTCTGAATAAACTGATGATTGATTAAATAAATTCTGGAGAAAAATTTTTAATGCTTCATATAGAACAGTGTGTTTATCTGTAAGTCTTGGTGTGACTATCCAGACATGGTATTCTCATTGCAAAGGTGTGTGTAAAGATCTGCAATGTTGATCCATTTTATTATACATGTTGTTATCATTTGTTTAAAGAACGACAGTAATTAGCATAAGTTTTTAGAACAGTATATACATGTTTGAATGGTATCCATACATAATAATGTATTCATTTACATTTGTGCCAACTATGAAAATCATAAGACTATATTTTATTGTGTCATTTGATGAATTGAGTACTCCAATTGCTATAATAGGTAGACCTGATGGCCCAGATTCAAGATTAATGTTTCTATAATAACAGTGGAACATACTTTATCTCCCAGCAGGGCATATCTGGATGTCTATTGACAGACCCTGTGTTGCGATTCAGCTAGGCAAATACCAGCCTGAAGGTCACCCTTAAATTATACTGTTCTAGGGATCTATCCTAGACTAGTCTTCAGGATTGTGTTCGTGGAATATAAATGTCCTATGCACAGATTTTGACAACTAATAATTGTTTAATAAATGGTGGCTTCCTTTTTCAGTGCATTTGAATCCATTTCAAAAAATGAAAAGATTATTTAAAAGAAACTTCTAGGCCTGGAGGTTTAGTATTTTAGAACCACATCTTCTGAAATCAGCCTAACATTTAGAATAGTTATGGTAGTTAAATGGAATGTTGAAGCACACACAATTTTGCTTAATACAAAAAATTGTCTACATGGAAGCCTTAAATTGTATTCTGAAGACTTTTGACATTTCAACTTGAATATACCAAAAGGCTCAGAATCCTGTTTTAAAGAATTTATTCAAGTGAAAATCTGAGAATTGCCAATCATTTCAGAAGGCACAAACTTCAGAGAAATGGGGTCAGTGGTCCAAAGTTAAATGCTAAGTGCTTGCTTATATAGGAAGAAAACAAAGAAAATAACATTTATGGAGCTGTGTGCCAGGAAATGTATTATAACATTTTCTATACAATGTGGCTTTATGGGGTTACAGCAAATTAATTAATTACAGTGTGTTTTCTTTCTGTGCAACTTATTTTCTTTATAATTTATCTTCTTTTCTCCTCCAACTTAAAAGAAGTGTATTTTACAGTCCATCTTAAGACAATGTGATGTGTGGGAAAGGTAAGAGGGAGGTTAATCTATAATGAAAGTTAACTGTGGAGAGAGACTTGGTCTTCCCTGGTGCCGTTTAGTCATTTACAACATTTTAAAAAAGCGACGCAAGTAAGAAAGAAAACAAAGGTTACAGCTGCCTAGATTTTAGTCCCATGTCATGTGACTCAGACCTCCTGGTTCATATTCCTCTAAGGCTGAAAATAATTTAGATTTTCAACAACTTAAATGTCGAATTACTTATAACTTGTTTTAATTAAGGACTAGAATATTCCTTAAGTTAAAAAAAAAATACATTGTGTGGGAAAAAAAATTCTGTAATATATTTTAAAGAGGTTTATTTTGAGCCAATGTGAGTTACCATGGAACTGTCTCAACAGGTCCTGAGAAAGTGTGCCTGAGGTGGTCGGGTTATAGTTTGGTTCTATACATTTTAGGGAGACAGGATTTATAAATCAATGTATGGAAGGTGTATATTCAGCCTACAGAGGCTGAGTCTTAAAGCAGGGTCTTACAGGGTTAAGATGGATTCAAAGATTTTTTTGACTCACATTTAGTTGAAAGAGTTAAACTTTGTCTAAAGACTTGATGTCAATAGAAAAGAATGCTTGAGACAAGATAATGGAGCTGTGGATGGTTAAGACCCTTATTATGTAAGTGAAGTCACATAGGGAGCAGTCACAAACAGAATAGATAGTAAATGTCTCTTTTCAGACCTTAAGGGCATCAGACCCTCAGTTAATCTCTCCTAGCTCCTGGAAAGGCCTAGAAAGGAAGGGCCAGGCTATAACCATGGAGATTTTTTACAGATGCAAATTTATTCCACAAAAAATGGCTTTGCAGTGCTATATCAAAATATGGCAAATAAAATATTTGGGGGTAAAGTTTTTTTTTTTCTTCAGAATCTGCTGTCGTGTTATACTATACCAATCAGTTTGGAAAGTAAGTAATATTCTACAAGGAATATACACATATTTCATGTAACAATATTTTCTAGCTTGTAGGATGTGACTTAATCCTTACCTTGCATGGCCTTAGGTCTTGTATGTAAATTGGTATCTTATTGCAACAAAGAGTCTGTTTTGTCAGTCTCATGATCTCTAGTTTAACATTAATGTTGGTCAATAGTATTTAAACTCCAAAAGGAGCTGAGGATATAATGAGGTATTTCTAATTTCCTTTCCTGTCATGGCTAAGAATCTGTTTTTCAGTTTTCTCTGAGGTCCCTTTAGCCAAAAGGGGTTCATTTGATAAACTTGGGGGGGGGTGGGTGCTAGAATTTTGTTTTCGGTTTATAGTAGCTTAAAATATTAGAATTATCATGATCATCCATGGAAATGTGGTCTAATTTCAAGTTTTGTGGACTGAGGACTTGTCCACTTGGGCTATCATTGATTTATATGGGAGGAAAATGTAGATGAAGCAGATTTTGACATAGGATGGGAGTGAAAAGAGATTTGGAGTTTAGTTCTGAACTTTGTGATTTTGATAAATCTTTCAGACACCCAAAAGAAGATAGCAAGTGGGCAACTGAAAATGAGCCCAGAATTCATAAAAGAAGTGAGGGCTGCAATTCTATTTTGGGTACTCTCTCTATAGAGAGGTTATTTAAATAAGATTTAATAAAATTCTCATAGGAAAAAGATGCATTAAAAATGGTGAAGATGGGTCCTAGGACTCAGCATGAGCCCTAAGTCACTCCTTAAAACTTTAAAGCTGGGGGGAAAAGAAAATAACAGTAATGTGATTGAGTGTGACACAATATGAAATCAATATTCAGTCTCTGGTTTTCAGGAGCATAGCTCCTAAAACCTTTGGAATCCTCAAAGTGATAAGAGTCTTTTTTGTCAAGTAATGAGATGACTACTGGCTTGTGTGCTGCTGGACAGGTAAGTCAGCCTGACTGCCAAGTAATAAAATTTATTACCAAATGATTAGAGAGTTGGAACATTCATCCTCACCATCCTGACCTCAAGGAAGTTCACTGATGACCAATGAGTTGATCAATCATGCAAAAAATCCAAAAAGACAGGGAGAACATCCATGTTGCTGAACATGTCTAGGTGCCAGGACGGTGGCATGTTCATAGAGGGCCTGGAAGTTCTGCACTCCTTCCCTTGTACCTTACCCAATTAATCTCTGCCATCTTGCTATTTATTTGTATTTCTTTATAAAAAGTAAAATACTTTCCTGAGATCTGTGAGTCACTCTAGAAAATGGTTGTGTAGGGAACTTCAAATTTTTTTTCTAGAGGTTTAATATTTTGAGTCTTAAATTATTAGTTTGCCATTATAGAAAGCAGGTCATAAGATTAACAGAAAAAGAAATTTAAATTCTATTACATGCGCTCATGTACATTGGAGTCATACAAAATATTAAAGGCAAGATGGTTGATGGCTTTATCCCATCTAGAGGTTACAAAAAAATAGAGGCTTGAATTCTGAAAAAAGAAAAAAAAACACAAAAAGACAAGTTATAGAAGGGAGAGAAGGCTGGGGACAGTGGCTCATGCCTATAATTCCAGCACTTTGGGAGGCCGAGGCGATAGGATTGTCTGAATTTGTGGGTTCGAGATGAGTCTGGGCAACTTGGCAAGACCGCACCCCTACAAAAAATTTAGCCAAGCATGGTGGTGTGTGCCTGTAGTTTCAGCCATTTGGAAGACTGAGGCGGATCGCCTGAGCCCAGCAGGTGGAGGCTGCAGTGGCCGAGAGCATTCTACTGCCCTCCAACCTGGGTGACAGAGTGAGACTTCAACTGAAAAAAAAAGTGGGGGAGGGGAGAAGAAGAGAAAAGATATGCTATGCAGATGAAACCTTACAGATAGCAGCTTTCAGAGAAAATTAATAGCTTCTGGTAAATGTCTTCTGCCAGATCTTTAAAGGTGTAGGACTATGAGTTAATTTTTTCTAGGTCTTAACAAGAGGGGCTTTAGAGACAGTCTGTTTTTATTGTCGTTTACTTTACTTTATTTGCTCTGAGACAGGTATAATTAGCACAGAACATATCTTAGATGTAGTTAGGCAAGTTTTCGTAGGCAAATCTAATTTAGATAATTAAGAATCAGAGTGTTTAAGCATTCAGGCACCTTTCTTACTGATACATGAGATCTACCCAGCCAGCCAGGCATATCATACCTGACCACTTTGCCAGTTGGAATATGGAACAACCAGTGTAGTAAATCATAGAACAATGAGAAATTACCCAAAACACAGAGGCTTGATATTCTAAGAAAAGCCCAGATCTAGTTAAGCAGTAAATTTTCATTATTCACAGGATTCTTATGACCTTGTGACCCATGTAAACTTAAAAAGTTGAGAGATTGTAATCAAAACTCATGACCAAATACCTGCAGCCCACCACTCTTAGCATATGTAATAGTTTGTTTAATCATTTTTGTGGACTTATATAAAGCTTCTTGCTAAAGGCAAGTGTGTGTTTGTGTGTTTGTTCTCTCCAAAACATCTATGTTCTTTCTTGTACATGTTTTCCACTCTATAGTAAACTATACTTTGATTCTCTCTGTGATTCGCTCGTGAATTTTTCTTACGGCAAAGTCAAGAACCCACAGAACAACTATACCCCACATTCCCTGACATCATCTCTACAGATGCAAATATCCTCCACAACAGACAGATTTATTTCTGTCAGTCCTCTAAATAGTCATTTTACAATATGTCAAAAATGTATATTTTGTAATAAAATATTTTAGTTTTCTACTGAACCTGAGGAGGGAGTCTTCAGAACCCCCGATTTGTAGTCATTAAGTCAGAAGTTCCAGAGGCCCAGATTGGCATCTGTAGTGACTGGTGGGGGTACACAGTCTTGTGGGACTGAACCCTTAACCTATGGGATGTAACCTAACTCCAGTGAAATGTCAAAATTGAATTAAATTGAATTGTAGAACACCTACTTTGTGTATACAGGGGAATTGATGTGTGGAATTTAAAAAACAACATGGGGGTTTGATGTTAAAAGTGAAGTACTGAAAAGGTTGAGCTTGTAGTAGGAAAGAGTTGGTTCATCCAGTTTAGTTATTTGCCTACTGTGGGAATTATGGCCCTTGGTCCTCTAAACTTTTTTTTTCTTTTCTTTTTTTTTTTGAGTTGGAGTCTCACTCTGTCACCCAGACTGGAGTGCAATGGCCGCTCCCGGCCACTGCAGCCTCGACCTGCTGGGTTGTGGCAATCCTTCTGCCTCAGCCTTCCAAGTAGCTGGAACTACAGGAGCGTGCTACCACACCCAGCTAATTTTTTTTTTTTTTAATTTGTTGTAGAGATGAGGTCTCACCAAGTTGCCCAGGCAGGTATCGAACCCGCGGGGTCAGGCAATCCACTCACCTCAGCCTCCCAAAGCACTGGGATTACAGGCTGAGCCACCAAGCCAGGTTAGTCTTCTAAACTTTCACTATAAAAAAAAAAAAAAAAAAATCACTGGCCTATTATTTAGCAGGAGAAAAAGTGTACACATTTATTTAATATGCATACGCAGTAGCTATAATGTGATGGCCCTAAATTTGAAAGGGTTTGCATGTAATGTTTACCTATTTCAAAAAAGAGACCCAGAGGTACAGCAAGGAGAGACACTGGTTTATTAAAATTTATACCATCAAAGCTGGACTGGATTAAAAAAATGTGGTACGTATACACAATGGAATATTATGCAGCCATAAAGAAGGACAAACATGTGGACTTTACAGCAACTTTGATGGATTTAGAGTCTATCATACTTAGTGATCTATCACAGAAACAAAGAACACAGTACCATATGTTCTCACTCATAAGCAGACCTTGGACAATTATCATAATACTATAAGAAAGGGATTAGCAGTTGAGGGAAATTGCCAGGGGAGGAAGGGGCACACCTCATCAACAAGGGTATCTGCATAATTAACATTTGTATATCTAACCCTGAATTGTACCCCACATCTTTAAAATAAAATAAGATAAAATAAATTACAGAAGGGTACCAATGGCAACAGGTTGTGAAGAATCTGCACCCTGGGGACAACACAGTAAACAGTTTTATGATCAGTCAAGTTAATTACTCAAGTTCCTTATAGTATTGACAATGCATTAATTAAGAGTGATGACTACATTATCTTTAGGCTTGCTTGGTCACATGCATCCCAGGACAGGTCACTTGTACCTTATAATTCTTTACGGGGAATTGCGCATATCCATCAGTGATCAGCCTTGGCCAAAGGTTGCTCCCCAGGGAAGAAAGAAGCCAGGTATAGAGAAAAATGGTCTATGTCCATACTGAGATGTATCACAGTTGTCCAGATTGAAGACCACTGCAATGAAGTACAGAAGCTTGTATGTCATTGTGAGGCTCCTCAAAGAATGTGGGCTCAGAGCATGGCCACAAACAGGTTTTAGTGGCAAGACAAGTGCTGGAAGGGAGTCTTGACTAGCAAAGGAAGTCTTGTTATGTTGATGAAATCTCCAAGATCACAGGCCTCAGAGAGAATAGATGGTAAATATTTATTTTAAGACTTGGTGTCAGACTCTCAGTTAATCTCTCCTATATTACAGAATGGTCTAGAAAGGGAAAGCCTGGCAGCATTAATGGAGACTCTTTAAAGATGCAAATTTTCCCCACAAAAGACAGCTTTGTAGGGCAAAATATTCTGAGTTTCTTCACAACTGTATACTGAAAAACAAAAATGAGAAAAGAAAATGTGGTATTTTAGAACCTATGAGACGACTTTATGAAAAAAATGATCAGACATACCTAATTTAAGAGACACTTGATAATGTATCTGACAAAATAGGTTTCAAAACCCTCAAGATCATGAAAAATAAGGAGAGACTGAAACATTATCATAAATCAGATGGGGCTAAAGAGGCAGTATTACTAAATGTAATGTGGTAACTGGGATTAGATCCTGAAGCAGATAAAGAAGGTTAATAGAAACAAAGATGAGATTTGAATACATTCTAAGATTTTGTTTAAAAAAAACTTAGCTGTCTGTCTGCTTATTTAGAATTTAATATAATATTAAATTAATTTATCCTAAATCTGCCTCTTTATAAGTTCATCCTAAAAGTTTCCCAGTATATAGTGAAGCGTAACCTAACTGCACGTGTAGCAGATGATAACCTACTCTTGTAACAAGTAGCCGAGTCTCAGACAATCACAGAGTCATATGTCAACTACTCATAGGTGCCTGCTGTTCAAAATGGCTTCAAGTAAGGCTAACACCAAATTGGAACCAATGCAGCTTTTCTTGTAGCTCACTTTATTTTTTACTTTCCTTTCTCTCACCATAAATTCTTTCCAACAACACTGCAGTGAGAGTCTCTTTAAACTTATTCTAGTTTGAGGAACCACCCATTCTAAATGTTCTTTGCTCCATTAAACTCTTAAATTTGGTTTCTCTAAAGTTTTTCTTTCCACAAGAGAAAATTGTTATCTGAATAAGTCAGTTCTTAAATTGTAGTGGGAACCTCATTGGCTTCAACTAATAGGAAGAATGGTTATGCATAATGTGGTCATATTACTTGATAAACATCATATGAAGAATGTACCAAATGCTTTAACAATGGCATGGGACAAAGGTTTTTGTTCGTTTGAACCTTAATAATCAGTTGTAGAAACAAACATATCCCATGGCTCTCATTGTCAAAACAGATGTGTACTCGCTTTCTCTGTATTTTTAATTAGTTTTAATTACTCTAAAGTGATCATAGAAGTGATGAAAGTGTACATATTATATTGGATTTCAATTTTTAAATCTAATTACACCTCAGATGAGTTTTACATACATATAGTGTACCTAAAGCTGTGGGTGATTAAAGAGTGTTACTTGATTGCATGAAAAAAAATGACAATTTGCCTACATCTTCATTTAGCAATTATTATTTAAAAAAAATTTAAAAATCACAGACATTTAAAAGTCACTTATATTACAACTCTATTTTATGTACTTGTACTTATACTATTATATGCCAGTAAAAGCAAAAAGTGTATTATCTCTGTTTGTATGTTTAAAACATTTTTATTTATTTATTTTTTTTATTTTAATTTTTTAAATTTAAATTGTTTTATTTTTTGAGGTGGAGTCTCACTCTGTCACCCAGACTGGAGTGCAGTGGCACACTCTCGGCCACCACAGCCTTGACCTGCTGGGCACAGGTGATCCTTTCTGCCTTAGCCTTCCAAGTAGCCAGAACTACAGGTGCATGCTACCACGCCTGGCTAATTTTTTATTTATTGTAGAAATGAGGTCTCGACGAGTTGCCCAGGTGATCTCGAACTCGCGGGCTCAGGCAATCCACTCACCTCAGCCTGCCAAAGCGCTGGGATTACAGGCTGAGCCACCGAGCCCGGCTTATTTTTTATTTTATTTTATTTTTTTTGAGTTGGAGTCCCACTCTGTCACCCAGAATGGAGTGCAGTGGCATGCTTCCCCCGGCCACCGCAGCCTCAACCTGCTAGTCTCCAGCAATCCTTCCACCTCAACCTTCCAAGTAGCTGGAACTACAGGTGCACACCACCGTGCCCGGCTAGTTTTTGCTTTATTGTAGAGACGAGGTCTCGCCAAGTTGGCCATGTGGATCTCCAACCCACGGGCTCATGCACTCTACTTGCCTCGGCCTCCCAAAGTGCTGGGATTATAGGGTGAGCCACCAACCCCGGCCTAAAACATTTTTAGAGAGTTTTTCTGGTGCGGGTTTAGCATAATGTGTGGAATGCTCCCGTGAACATTTTTACTTTCCCTGTCTTCTACAGACTTATATTTTTAGTGATGGGATTCTATTAAACAGTTATAAATCTTGCCTCCTTTGGCTTAGATGTGATTGAATACTTTTTACCAAACACATCAAGAGCAGTCAGTCTAGTTTAAAGGAACAGTAATGAGGCAATGGGTTCAAAGAGATGAGGTTTAATCTGGTGTTTACAAATAATTCTTTTTGAGACCACACACACACACACACACACACACACACACACACACACACTTCTATGCAAATTACCATGTTTACAAGCCCTGGATAATATAACTTCAGATATCATTTTCCCCCTCTACCTAATTCAAACCTTGAAATGCATTGGCAATTGAGAATATGAAAGCAAAAGCTGTTTTAAAGAGGGTACAGAAGTCTTCCTGCAATTGAAACTATCCTGTCGTAAAGTAAAACAAACAAACAAAAACCCCAGAATAAATCAGGGGGAGAAATTTCATTTTGTTTTATTTTCAGAACTCTACATTGTAAACCAGCTTTGCATCAAAACATTCTGCTCTATGGAGTGTCTTCTTAGATTCTTCATTTCACTCCATCTGTTGAGTAATCATTTTATTTTTTGAAAAAGATTACTTATTTCTTTATTTATTTTTATAACTCACAGACGGCAAGAATGTGACTCTACATGCTGTTGAATCTACAACAAGAAGTCTATTCAGCAGGAAGTCTAACTTTCTCAATGTATTTAAGTGTTGATGTTTCAGTTTTTACATATAGGTTCACACCTAGTGGCTAGACATTCATGTCAAAAGTATTTTGTGCTATAAAAAAGGAAATACAGATAGTAGACCCAACATGTTAGCTGCCGGGATGATCTAATTTCTTTGATAGACTCCTGGAAGCACCTGGATTTCCAAAATTGCTGTAAAATAAAGACAGGTAATAGACAGTCTGTGACAAAGCAAGGTTTATAAGAATCGTAAAAGAGTAATTCAGAGTTAGAGCATAGTTACAAAGAAAATAGTCCAATTCCTTGATACCTCATTTCAAACTATAGTCTTGCATCTGTTGCTTGTTAGAAAATAAAGTAACCTATAACTAGCCCTTTAGAATGGTGTGAATCAAAGGAATCTGCATTTGCAGAGTCCCAGTACTTGTTAGTACAAAAATAAGTCCCAGTACTTGTTAGTACAAAAATAAGCAGATACCATGTATAACCTTTCATGTTGATTAAGAAGTAACACATAGGTTTATGTCTCAACAAACTTGCCTAGTATCTGAAAAAGAAAAGAAAAATCTGAGTCTTGCTATTAAATATGGGTTAAGCACTAGGAAGAATGTATTTACTATAGGAATTATCAGATCAGAGCAATTACTACATAGTTCAAAAATAAAATAATGTCCATGCATACAAATGAGTTTAAATTATTAGTTTTTTACATAAATACATTAAATTATAATATTTAGTCTGCTGATACTTCGAGAACATGGCAGGGATCATTGTGCTGACTTTTCAAGTCACTTATCTCTTCTATGCATGCTGAGTATAAAACCAGCTTAGACAACAATCTAACACAACACTCTTCATTAGCACTAAAGCGTATTTGTTAGTACAATTAGATTTTTTTGCATAAAAGAAGGTTAAGATGTTCTCTTGGTTGCAGAACATTTAGATTAACAGTGGATTGGTAATTATATTAAATTAAGTGGCTAATTTATCCAAGTGAATTATCTGCATAGATAGCCATGGGCACTTTAATAGTAAATTTAGACACAGTTATGATAGTCACCAACTGAGATCATTGGATGTGGTGTTACCTACTTATTTTGGCCATTCTGTTGGCTTTTATCTGTGACTATATTATAACTATTAAAAGGGACCTTGGAAATATGTGCACTTAACTATAATGTGTGATCTTCAAGAATCCTCAAATACTCTTTCCTTTGGAATGTTTGTAGGCATAGTTTTTATTAAAAGTATCACTAATAGGCTGAGGTAATTTGCTCATGCCTATAATCCTAGCACTTTGGGATGCAGAGGTGAGAAGACTACCTGAGACCAGGGGTTCGAGACCAGCCTGGGCAACTTGGTGAGACCTCATCTCCACAATAAGTCAACTACAGGTGTGCATGGTGGTGCACACCTGTAGTTCCAGTTACTTGGAAGACTTAGCTGGAATGATCGACTGAGCCCAGCAGGTCAAGGCTGCGGTGGCTGTGAGTGTGTCACTACACTCCAGCCTGGGTGACAGAGTGAGACTCTGACTCAAAAAAAAAAGTATCACTAATAAACTGTAAATGAGTGGTGCATCTTCTTCCATTATTTCCTGCTGTTAAATATTTGAAAATACAGATAGATAGATAGATAGATAATCGATAGATATAGATAATATATAATTTTAATCCTCGTGTAGTAATCTTATTTGTTCTTTTTACAACATCATTATACTTAGCAGGGTACACAGCCTTTCTTTACTCACGTCTTCTTACTTGAGCAATCCAGAGTTAAACAGAGAAATATTGTAGTGCTCAAAAAAAATATTAATTACCCATAATATCATTCTAGCAAACAGAATATTTTGGTAAACTGTTGAAGAGATTCACTGCCTTGGTGTTCAGAGAAAAGCCAGAAATATGGAAAATTCTTTCGATTCCTGAATACATAATGCACAACTATGTGTGTTTTATTTTGTTTAAGCCAGATTTAACCATTACATATGACTCTTATTGTATGAAATGTACAGACTCTTATTCTGCACTTGCCATAGTTTCATCTCCTATAAGATGGGGGAAAAAAACACAAGAAGAAAGCTACTTCAAAGACAGAATGGGCGGTTTCTCTTGCCCATGCCAATTCTGACATGTCTCCCTTTCTTTCCTCTCTTTTTTCTCGAATAAACTTTGATTAAAATTTAAAATAGAAAGACAGAATGAAGTGATCAAAAAGTCCCTGCTACAGAGTAGAGATTCAATAAATAGCAAGCATTATTACATCAATATATTTAATCCTAATCTGGCATATTGAAAAACTCTTAACTAGATATTAAACACTGTTCTTCATTTTTGCTAGAATAACTTTAAATAACTTTCTTTAAACTCTAAGAGCCTCTGTTTTCTCATTTGGGAAAATATACATTTTTTTTGTGTGTTTCTTTTTGTTTGTTTGTTTGTTTGAGTTGGAGTCTCATTCTGTTGCCCAGCTGGAGTGCAGTGGCACACTCACAGCCACCGCAGTCTTGAATTACTGGGTTCAGGTGATCCTTCTGCCTCAGCCATCCAAGTGGCTCAAACTACAGGCGAGAGCCAACATGCCCAACTAAATTTTTGATTTATTGTAGAGATGAGTTCTCGCCAAGTTGCCCAGGTTGGTCTCAGACACCTGGGCTCAGGCAATTTCCCCAACCTGGGCCTCCCAAAGTGCTAGGATTACAGGCTTGAGTCATGTGCCCATCCAGGGGGATATATAAAATTTAAACTCCAGGTTGGAATAGAAACAACAGAAACAAAGTAAAAACAAAAATAATGCTTATTGTAAATCTTCTGATTGCCGTAGTTTAGAAATAAAGTCAACATTGAGAAATTCCAATATGACCACTGTTTCTCTTATGATCTTAGGTTTGGTATTGACTTCCTGAGCAGTTGCTTTTGTAAAGCCTGCTTTAAGAAAAAATAGAGCAAGATTGATAAGTATTGGGCCTGGCTCGGTGACTCAGCCTGTAATCCCGCGCTTTGGAAGGCCGAGGTGAGTGGATTGCCTGAGCCCGCGGGGTTTGAGACCCACCTGGGCTACTTGGTGAGATCTCGTCTCTACAATAAATCAAAAAGAAAAAAAAAAAATTAGCTGGGCGTGGTAGTGCCCGCCTATAGTTCCACTTACTTGGAAGGCTGTGGCGGAAGGATCACTGGACTCCAGCAGGTCGAGGCTGCGGTGACTGGGAGCGTGCCACTGCACTCCAGTCTGGGTGACAGGAGACTCCAACTCAAAAAACAAACACAGACAAAAAAGAAATGTTAAAATATTTTTGTGCCTCACATTCCTAGATGATGTGGCCAACAGTCTTATAATTAAGTTTATAATTGCATTTCATTTCTGGTTTATGTCACCTTTGTTAGAAATTTATGTCTGTTACCTTTCATGTTTCACTGGCTTCTTTACTCTCAAATGTTATTGTCTTTCTTTTCTCTAAATACTTTTAAGGAAATAATTCTATTTCTGATGTCCCCTGGTTGCTATTGCTTTCTCCTGTCTCTAGTAATTTGTATATTTGCTGATTTATTGACTAAATACTCTCAATTCAATCAGTTTTTAGTATTTTCATTTAGAGTTTTATTTGTGTTCTAATTCTCTCCATAAACTCTAATTTTCACTCTACAATTGATCTAGCATTTTGAACTACTAAATGTATCTCTACAGGTCATTGAATTCTGAAAATATGGAAGCATATTAAAATTCCTAATTTTACGCAAACTATGATTGATAATTACATTGAAGTAGAGGTTAAAATAATAAGTATTTCATTTTGAAATGTGTTTGAACACACACAGTGAAAAGAAGTCTAATCCAATATGTATCATATAGATTATAAATATTTATAAATCTTAAGGTGAGAAATAACTGTTAAAACACAATACACCATCTCAGTAATTTATTTGTTATATGGAGGAAAGGAATAACATTCACATATCTATAGTGATGCCTATTTATGTGGAATTATGCACGATAGGTTGGGGCAGTGTGTCATTCACTATGGTACCTCTGTGTTGATTTCTATATGGTATAAATATATATCAATTTGTTAGGGTACGGACAGGGTGAGGGTGGATGGATGGAGAGAGAGAGGCTCAGGGAGGCGTAGCACCACCGGAGCCGGCAAGTCAGAGGTGCTGCGCTGGCAACTCAGAGATGGGAGCAAATGCAAAGAATTGCAACACACAGAGGAGAGAGAAGAAAAGATTTATTTAAGAAAAGTTCACCCCCTACAGACAGGGAGTGGGCCTACACTCTAGGTGAGTGTGGCCTCGTAGTCCCCCAAAGCCCTGGCTTAAATCCTTTCCTTGGAGATGTTGCACGAGACTGCCATGACTTCTTTATCCACCACCTGTGGATGTCTTGGAGATCCTGTGACACAGAGACCCATTAATGTCCGCCCACATTATCATAGCCCCTAGAGAAGGGCGTGACAAGGATTCTAATTATCCTGCACCTTCCCAAGCGACATTCCTTAGAGCTAGTGGAGGGTGCACCTCCGCTTATCTCCTAGGCATTCCCAGTGGGGAGTTTCAGGGGGATCCTTGGTTTCCCTGCAGATAGTGTCCAATTTACTGGAAGATCAAATTCCCACCTGCTCTCCCTCTGAGTGGTTATAACTTTTGTAATTACAAGTTTCATGACTTTTACAATCCTTGCCCAATGCATGATGTCCTAGGTCTTGTAAATTCCCTTTACTCTAGGCAAGCTTGATTGCCACTATGAGATACCTCTGATACCTGAAAGTCTGTTTCTGAAAAGACAAAGTTGATAACGTTAATTTTACCTAAAGTGTGCATTTCTCCAAAAGCATAGCTTCTACTTTCTCATCATTGTGTCAGGATTTAAGAACAAGATGAAAAATGGCTTCCCACTCTCGGTCTGTCCTTTCACAGCTCATCTTGGTTTTCTTTATATGTGTTAATAAAGCGTCTAACACCTCAGGAAAAATTAAAATATTTGTATTTTATTCTTTGGAAATTAATCTCTTGTTCTTTTAGGGCCCAAATGAAATCCGAGCATTTCTAATTTTGCAAGTGTACTCCATTAAATATAGAAAGACTAAAAACAAAACAAAACAAAACACACACAAAAGAACAAGAAAAAAATGCACTTTATCAGTGATTAAAAATAGTTTCATATCCAAATTACATGTTCATTCAATCAGAAGTGTTTCCATCCAGAGCACATGGTTCTGGGTAGTAAGTATGGAATAAAAGCGAAAGAAAATCTGCATTGTGCGTGCTTATTCCAGTGCTGAGTATTCTTACAGAGAATGCTCTGTTATGGTTTCTTTTCTCTGATTAGGAAACCTGTCATTTCAGTTCAAAAGCCCCCTGTGATTTGAGAGTGCAAGGAAAGCATACACTGGTGAAGCAACTTGCCAGGCCATTGAAGTTCAATTTAAGCATGCAAGGCAACTCTGGGGAGAGTGGAGCTGTTCAAGCCTGTGAAGATATCTATACCCTGAGCTGGTAGGAGGTACAGGGAAGTGATGGCAGAACCGCGGGGGTACCTTTGATTCACAATAAGATACTGCCTCTTTTAGAATGAAAAGCCACCTGTTGTTTGTCAAAAGGTACTACTTACTGATTATTGCTTTACATATTAATGCAAAGGACCCTTGGAGGTAGTCTCTTGTGCAGCTGCTGAAAGTCAGTCTTTCACCTGTCTCCAGTAGGGCAAACTTAACAAAAAAATGTTTTGTACAGCCAGCAGAGAATGCTTCTTTCTTTAAAGAAATCAGAGCTGTCTGCTGGGGGCAATGAAGGGGTGAGGCTACAGGAAGTACTGAGTTGCTTATTGCCAAGCACAGAAAAATGCTAATAAGATTCATGCTGAGAAAAGCTCTCACTCATCAGGGTGCATCATTGCAGACATTAAGCTGAGGCTGTGAATTGCTATTAGCCAAAACTGAAGAAAGGCTAACGAGAATTGCGCCAAAAAATATCTTCTCAGTGTTTGAATAGCTTTCTGGGAGCAGAGGTTGGTTGTATTGTTTCTAAAATTATTTGCTTAGAAAAAGTTACCTGGTGACTAGGTAAATTTACCAGTATATGACCAAGGTGCACTTACATTAGTGAGTCATTTACTAAGAAATATGAAATACCAAATAATAATTAAATGCTTTAATTCATAATCAAATGCATATATGCAGGTACATTAATTGTATACATAATAGTCTAATATTTATTGCATGAAACTCTGAATCTCAATTAAATAAGACTAATATGAGGACAAAGAAGATATGAATAGAAGGATTCACTGGCTTTTCAAAAGAAATTTTACATAAAGCCATAAAGAAAGAAAATTCATCTCTCCCTCATTTTTTGACAATATGGTAAAAAATAGTTTGTATAACAGAGCAAATTACAAACAGGAAGACCACCCCAGTTATTTTGTTTTATGAGAAAAAAATGAAAACAGATAACAGCATGAAGTATCCACCAATTCAAAATTAACTGTGGATAAAAGTATGATTCTTTTTGTTTTAACACTGCTACTTGGTTTATGCATCTCTGCTCAAGAACTTTTAGAAGAGTGCACGATCAACAAAACTTCTGGGGAAACTGGATATAGTGGATTTTGTAGTGATGCTTAAGAGACAGGGGTTAAGGTGTGCTAATGAGCATAGTTCATTCTCATTGCCAACGATGATTGGGATTATCTAATAAAAGTATATAAAACATCCTGACTTAAACATGCCTTCCAGTACACCCAGATAGAAATTCATGGAGAGGGACAAATTAGAATTGTGAAATTTTAAGAATTTAAATTATATTCTGTTTTTTTTTTTTGGCTAACTAGCTCCCCTTGGGAGAAGCACCACTTCATGAGACTCCTATATTTTGGACAAGGATATACACTATTCATTAACATTAAAGATCTATAGTAGATGGTACTGGGAAACTACGGGGGGGAGGGGGATGGGATTAACAGTAGCAAATATCTGTCGGGGGATGGGAAAACACTTCTTATCTACAGGGTGCCTGAATGAAACGTCATTGTACACCTACCCTTAACTGTACCCCACAAAACCATAATAAAAACTACTGATTAATGAAAAAAAAAAAAAAAAAGATCTATAGTAACATATAGACTCTATGTATAAGAAGGGAATTAACTGTCTCCCTTGACCATTTGATATTTAGAGATAGATGGAGTGCTCTAAGATTTGTGTGTGTGTGTGTGTGTATGTAAAACAGTGATCTGAAAACATCTTGTCTGTGAAAATGCTCTGATAATCAAGATTATGTTTGCTAGTTCTCAGTTACTGCACTTTCCTCTATGTTTTCAAAACCAATTAAGAAAACTTAGGAGTAAAAGAAAATATGGCTTTGTTCTTACAGTGGATAGTAAACTTTTCCTTTACCTTCTGAGGGGTTGATAGTTGAGCCTCTGAAATAAATTGACAGAGGCAGGTAAAAAATTTACAAAATTTATGTGCATGGGTGCATCACACAAAAGAAAACGAAATACCCCCAAACTCTGTGTGATCTAGAAGCTCACATACCTTCTTCATAGGGCAGAGGAAACAGAGGAAGTAGGCAACTAAGGAGAAAGTAAATGATTTGCAGGAAATATAACTAGGCCCTCAGAAGAACAGGTAAAGTCTGTGACAAAATTTGTCTGGGAGTGACATCTACACCATTTTTTTCCTGTAATAGAAGTCAGTGTTCCTTGGGTGATGAAATTCCTGCAAAGGGCATTGATGATAATTGAGTTTCTTTTGGAACATCTGTCCCTAGGCAGATAAGGGGTGTTCACAGAAAGCCCCTCCCTGCATTTGCTGTTTCCCAAGTGCTCTTAGTTTGATGCAATCAGCATACTCAAGTGGTATAATTTGGGGTGGCATTTCCTGAACCCTTTCATTCAGAAGAAAATGTTGACTTCCAATTTCTCACTTAAATTAATGTACCTACCTCAAACTACTAGTCTGCATACATTTAAAAGAAAAATGTCACCAGACACATGTTGAATACAGCAAGAAAGACTTTATAGTCAAGACTATTGCAATAAGAATCAGGATTACTGCAACAGGGAAGAGAAGTTGAATCCTACATGGAAAAAAAAGGTGGCTGAAACAAAAAAGGAAATTTATAAAGGTTGGGATAAGCTGGCAGAGAAATACTGATGACAGGAGGAGAGAGGTTGACTAATGTGATTAAGCCCTCTGCGTTTGTTATTTTCACTTACCTAAGTTAGTGTTAGGTTGGCCAGTTGATGCCATGGGAAAGATGCAAAGCGTAGGTCAGGAAAATTTTATCTAGAAGTGAACCAGAGAAAATGGGTGGCCCACGTCTCCAAAACTGGAGAGGTGACCAGACGCTTAAGGAACATTTGACAGTGAGTGGCTTGAAGTTGATAGCTTTTAATGGGGGCAAGTAAGCATTCTTGGGTGAGATAACACAGGAGCTGCTACAATGGTGATGGTGTGGTGGTTTGTGTCATGTTGATCATGAAGAGCTGATCATAATAGATTAGTTCAGCTTGGCCCTAATGACTAAAAGACAAATACTTTGCATAAAAGGGTAATTAGTACAAAGCATGTTTGGGGGATTACAAGACAATTATCAGTAACGACCTTTGAGAAACCTGTTTTTTTTTTCATTTCTAAGATTTTTTTAAAACTTTTTTTTATTATAAAGAAGTGGGGTACAATTCACGGTTAGGTGTATAAACGTTGATTATGCAAGTACCCTTGTTGATGAGGTATGCCCCTTCCTCTCTTAACAGTTCCCCTCAATTGCCAATCCCACCCTCCTTCCTGACAGTTTCCCACTAGGGATTCCTAGTTTGCCAATCCCTTTCTTACAGTATTATGATAATTGTTCAAGGTTTGCTTATGAGTTAAAATATATGGTACTCTGTTCTTTGTTTCTGTGATAGATCACTGAGTATGATCGACTCTAAATCTATCCAAGTTGCTGTGAAGTCCATATGTTTGTCCTTCTTTATGGCTGCATAATATTCCGTTGTGTATATGTACCACATTTTCTTTTTCCAGTTCAACTTCAATGGACAACATGGTTGGTTCCATATTTTTGCTATTGTGAATAGACTTGCAGCAAACATACTTGTGCAGGCATCTTTTTTGTAGAATGATTTGAGTTCTTCCAGGTATATTCCCAATAGGGGAATTGCTGGGTCATATGTCACTTTCCAGTTCTTTCAGAAATTGGCACACTGTCTTCCAAAGAGGTTGCACTAGTTTGTATTCTCACCAGCAGTGTAGAAGTGTTCCTTTTTCTCCACACCCTGGCCAGCATCGGTTGTTGTTTGTTTTTATTAATCATGGTCATTCTTACTGAGGTTAGGTGGTATCTCAATGTGGTTTTGATTTGCATGTTTTGTTTCTTGTATAATGATTATAAGGTGGGTTGAAATAAGCGGCTGAAAAAACATGACAAAGTTAGCAATGTTAAGATGGCTGCCACTCTGACTGAAGTTACTCTAATTTGGCTTTCCACCCTTTCAGTTAGTTGCCTACACTTGCAGAGAGACTAAGAAATAGAGTCCCTATCTTTCTTAAATGTTAAGTTCAAAGGGATGACTCCCAGGGTATGTGGAAGATATTTCTGTATCATAGTATTGCATCTTAAAAGAGAAAAGGAATAATTTAGAATTTAAATTTTTCTAAAGTTCATATTCAAATAAAAAGGAATTTTTTGTTTTTTGTTTTTTTCCCCAAGAGTTTACTTAAGTGCAAAGGAATCTTTAGGCTGTCTTGATCTGCTGCAGGTGGAAATGGAAAACACACACACACACACACACACACACAGATTGATCTGATCTTGGCAAAGGAGGAAACCAGAAGACAATAGCCATATTTGGGACATGTTGACAAAAAAGCTAAACTGCAAAATATTTAAAAAGGTTTATTCTAAGCCAACATAAGTGACCACGGCCTAAAGAAAGTCTCAAAATGTCCTGAGAACAAGAGCCCAAGGTTGTTGGGTTACAACTCAGTTTTATACGTTTTAGGGAGACAGAAGTTACAGGCAAATACATAGATCTATACATGTAAAATACACATTGGCTTAGCCCTGATTATGAGTGAAAGGACAGACTGAGAGTGGGAAGCCATTTTTCATCTTGTTCTTAAACCCTGACACAATGATGAGAAAGTATGTTTTTGGAGAAATGCATACGTTAGGTAAAATTAACTTTGCCAACTTTGTCTTTTCAGAAACAGACTTCCTGGTGCCAGGTATCAGAGGTATCTCATAGCGGCAATCAATCAAGCTTGCCTGGAGTAAAGGGAATTTACAAGGTCTAAGACATGATGCAATGGGTAAGGTTTGTAAAAGTCATGAAACTTGTAATTACAAAAGTTATGACTGCTCAGAAAGGGAGCAGGTGGGGATTCAATCTTCCAGGAAACTGGGCGCATCTACAGGGAAGTCAAGGATCCCCTGAGGCTACCTACTGGAAATGCATAGGAGATAAGGGGAAGTGCAACCTCCATTAGCTCTAAGGAATGTCATTTGGGAAGGTATAGGAGCATTAGAATCCTTGTCATGCCCTTCTCTAGGGGCTATGATAATTGGGTGGACATTAGGAGGTCTCTGTGTCACAAGATCTCCAAGATATTCGTAGGGGATCAATTAGAAAGTCACGATAGTCATGTCTACCTGATTGCAACATCTCCAGGGGAAAGGATTTAAGCCAGGATTCAGGGGGGCTTTGGTGTGACACTTGTGTAGAGTGTAGGTCTGCTCCCTGTCTGTGGCAAGTGAACCTATCTTAAATAAATCTTTTCTTTCTCTGTCTCTTTGTGTGTTGCAATTCTTTGCATTACTCAGATCTCTGGGTTGCCAGCGTGCACCCCTACTCAGCTCCAGCGGTGCTGCGCCCTGCGCCTCCCCCTCCACCCATCCACCCTTACCCTATCCGTGCCCTAACGATGAGATATCTCCAAGCAGAGGCTTACAATTCACAGGTGATTTCAAAAATGTTGTGACTGACAATTGGTTGAAAGAGTTATGCTTTGTCTAAAGAGTAGTAGAAAAAAGTGCTTGAGTTAACTTAAAGAAGGGGTTAGGAACCAAGTTTTGAATTATGTAGATCAAACCTTTAAGTAACAGGCTTCAGAGAAAATAGACGGTAAATGTTTATCTTGGGATCTAAAAAGGTGTCAGATTTTTAGTTAAATCCCTCCTGGATCTGTGAAACATCTAGCAAGGGAAGATTTTCTATAGATGGAAATTTCGCCCACAAGAGACGGCTTTGTAGGGCTATTTCAAAATATGCCATATATTTGGGGGTAAAATATGCTTATTTCCTTCAGACCTGATAACTGTTATGTGATGCTATACCAGAGTCAGGTTGGAATTTGCTATTTTATTGCCACAAAGAGTCTGTTTTGTCAGTTTTATGATCTCTATTCTAATGTTAATGTTAGTCAGTTGTCTCTAAGCTGCAAATTTAATTTTTCAGGTTTCCCTTGAACCTGAAGAAGTCCATTCAATAGGTTGAGGGGCCTAGAATTTTATTTTTAGTTTATAGACCCTTCTGTCAAATCTAACACACAGAAGCCATTCTTCCTCTTGTGGGGAGGACTAATTGAAGTAATATGAGTCAAAAGTCCAGAAACGCTCTCTGCAAAATGACTTTCATAATGTTCCCATAACATTAAAAAAAACATGAAAACTTGTGCATCATTGTTTACTTTTAATTCTGAAGCATAATCAAAGAATGTTGCAATATAATTTTTTCAGAAAAGTCATCAGTATTCTAAGAAATATCTGGTACACTTTTGTGAGTGAGCCCTCTAATGCCACCCAAGATTGGTTTTATAAGTCTTATGCAGTCCTAACATATTTCAAAGTGCAATTTCTGCATTCTTGTTACCCAATAATTTGACTTTATGGTCTTAGAAAAATAATCAATAGAATTTTCAATATAATTCCTTTATAATCAAAGAATATCTTTTATTTCAGTTATTTTAAGTACACTGAGTTCCATTTTATTGCAAATAATTTAGTCTATCTTGGTAAATGTTTCTTGTGCACTTGAAATGAATGTATATTCTGCTGTTATTATGTGGAATGTTTTAGAAAAGTCAATTAGGTTAGTATGAGTGACTGTGTGTTGCAAGTTTTGTAATTATATTTTTTTTCTATTTAGTTATCAATTATTGAGAGAGAAATATTGAAATATCCAACTGTAATTGTAGATTTGTCTATTTGTCCATTCAGGTCTATCAATTTTTTTCTTCATGTATTAGTTCCCCCTCGTGGGTTATGGTTAAGCAATTCTCTGCAAATTAGTACAACCCCTGCGGAAAACAGTGTGATGATTTCTAAAAGATCTAAAAACCAACCCTCCATACAACCCAGCAATCCTGCTTCTGAGAATATACCCAGAGGAACTCAAACTATTCTACAAAAATGACACCTGTGTATGCATGTTTATTGCAGTACTATTCACAATGGCAAAAACATGGAACCAACTATGCTGCCCATCAAAAGTGGACTGGATAAAAAAATGTGGTACATATACATGATGGAATGTTATACAGCCAGAAAGAAGGAAAAAATTTATGGACTTTGCAGCAACATGGATGAATTTAGAGTCTATCATACTCATTGATCTATCACAGAAACAAAGAACTGAGTACCACATGTTCTCACTCATAAGTGGTCCCTGAACACTTATCATACTACTACAAGAAAGGCATTGGCAGTAGTGGGATTCTGTCAGGGGAGATGGGGGCACATAGCATCAATATGGGTACCTGATGCTAAACCAGGCAAAGTGAGGACCAAAGGGAGATGCAAACTTCACTTGAACGTTGACCACTTATGTTCCTAATCCAGAATTGTACCCACATCTTTAAAATAAAATATTAATAAAAAATAGAAATTCTTCATGCAGTGAACTGGGCACTTGTAATGCTCACTCAGCTCATTCCCTTTCTCTCAGAGATTACTATCCTCAACTGTCTGTTGTAAAATACAATAGTTGTTTCATATATTTTGTACATTGCTTTAGATGTTTAATGTAGAAGGATAAAATAAATCTTTTCCTGTTACTTTGTCATGACTAGAAACCTTGTTTTTAGATTTTTCTATAGCATGTCTGAATGTACAGAGAAGGAAGAGTATTGAAGAAAGATTGGTGAAAGTGCATCTTATAAGAACAATAAAGATTTTTTTCTCTACAGATATTTCCCCTAAAATCTGATTTTGAACAATAAAAATACATGAAATATACAAAAGAACATTGGTTACACTTCATTCCATAGAATACATACTTTGAGAAATATTAGGTGTACAATGGGGGTAATATTGTAAAATAAACATTAGAGACATTGCCTAGTAAAACTCCTTGTTGATAAGCCATCAAAAGCAATTGGATATTTAATATTTGTGTGACCTTGAATAGGATACTTAATCTCTGTATATCTCAGTTTGCTCGCCTTTTAAATAACTGTGATTATAGTATCTCCCTCATCACGTTGTCCTAAGGATTAAATAGTTTCATAAATATAAGAGCTCATAACTGTGCTTGGCACTTAGTGAGTGCTGTATAGTGTCAGCAATATTTAATAGTCTGACAAGTCCTGAACTTAAGCAAAAAACAAACATATACAACTTTTTAAATAGCTTTAATAAACACATCTCTGTATGAAGAGAACATTTTTACCTTAGCATTAAATTATCTGATTTGAGAAGTATCTATACAAATGAAAGACTACATATTCTTCTAATTATTCTTCAAATATTACTTTGCATAACCACTTTTTTGTTATGCATTGATTAAGGTTTTCTTCTCTATCTAAAATAGATTCCCTGAAGGTTTCAGTGAAGCCTGGACAGGTTTTCAGCATTTTATTTCTCATCCTTAGAGTGATTCTCAACCTCATATTTAATAGTACCATGGTAGATAAATTTCAATAAAGAGTCGATTCATTTGATAAAGCTTCAATCTTCTCTATATTTAAAAATTTTCCCCAAACAAGAGACAGAACTTAAACACCCCTACCCTTCCTTTAAAGTTGATGCCTGTGCATTAGTTATGTGTTCCATGATGCCAAATGAATAGAAAAGTTAGATTCTATTGTGTTATGGTTAGAATGCTTCTCTCAGAGTAGTAAAGTTTTCTGGGCTTTCAGTATTAGAAATTGTCAGGGCTTATAGTTTGAATGTGTCAAGACCTATCTGATTTAATATTCAGAATACCAGAAAGCATATAGCCCAATAGACTTTTACATTTTATTTAGGACAATTCGACAGAGGCTTTTGAAGCTGCAGAAGATCATCTGGATAGATAATTGAGAAATTCCTAATTAAGTAGTTCAGTGAAGACATTTTGCTACTGGGAGATAAAAGGGAGGTGAAGAACTTACGGCCTAACTCTGAGACTGAGACTCAGTCTCAATGAGATTGAGAATAAACAGTTATTCCTACTAACTCCCCTGCATGATACCTAAAATCATGTGAAATTTTACATTATTGTTTTATGCTGATCAACATGGCTGCCTAAGAATTATTAAGAAAAACATTGTTTATGACCTTTAGGTTAATGTTAATTATTGTTTGGAGTGTGAAATACTACTTTTCCTTTAACTAAATAAAGATAATCTTCTGATACTTTCCTATAACTTGAATGGTAAGTATCAGCCAACTTTTAAAAATCACCGTAGAGTTTTATATGGTAAGGAAAAAAGGTGATTTTGTTTTTGTCAATGTCATAGTGAGTGCAGCTTGTTAAAACAAAGTGCCACAGACTGGATGGCTTAGAAGTAAAACAGTTTTTTCCCCCTTATAGTTCTGAAGTCCTGAAGTGTGAGATCATGAGATTGGGTGCCAGCATAGTCAGTTTCTGATGAGGGCCCACCCCAGAGTTGTCGTTGTGGATGACTGTATTCTCATGAGAAAGCTCTCTGGAGTTCTCCTTATAAAGACATTAATACCATTCATGCTGGCTTCATCCTCATGACTTAATCATCTCCCAAAGGCACCACTCTCAAATGATACCACACTGGGGGTTAGGGTCATTCAATCAATTGCTGTCAGAGATCACAAACTTCATTTGTGACCTCTAAACAAGTCTGCATACGTTTGCATTTAGAAACGTAGTATGTTCAGGCTGGGCTCAGTGGCTCAGCCTGTAATCTCAGCACTTTGGGAGGCAGAGGTGAGTGGATTGCCTGTGCCCGAGAGTTTGAGATCAGCCCGGGCAACTTGGCGAGATCTGTCTACACACACACACACACACACACACACACACACACACACACACACACACACAAAATTAGCTGGGCGTGGTAGTGCATGCCTGTAGTTCTGGCTACTTGGAAGACTGAGGCGGAAGGATCTCTGGAGCCCAGCAGATTGAGGCTGGGCTGGCTGTGAGCTCTTAAGTTACTTCTGACATTCTATGTTAATTTTGTCAGTGATTGAAACAACATAATTTCATCATATGTAATGTTCGTGCTTACTAGATCCTTGGAGGCATTTTGTATATAAATTTCAGTTATTTCAGTAGTAATACCCACCTAAATGTTAGTTGCAAGCTTCTAACAATATTCTATCTTCTCTTTTTCATGGTTTGAAAGAAGTATGTAGTATGTAGTAGAATACTAAGCAACTTCTTCTCTCTATATACACATTGCCAACATTAACATAACTAGTAAAAAATTTTAAAATTGTCTTTGATTGGCTGTCTCAAGCAATATCTTCTAGCTTTTTAACATGACTGTTAGGTTCCACTGATCATCTTGCTCCAGTGGTTTGCTATTTATCTTGTTTAGAGGGAATCTCTGGAATGCACTGAACTACTATGAGCTTAATAACGACCTAAATGTAAAAGAATGAAAAATAATAATCTTATCCAATTAGTATGGACTTATCATAGAAGGAAAAAAGAAAAATAGAAAAATTATCCTTTAAAAACTTTGGTTTTACTTCTGATACAGGCTACCATATGTCTGCATATGTAGGTGAATATATATATAAATATTTTTTCTATTTTTATTATAGATATATGTATACATAGATATATATATACAACTACACACATATAACAATATATATATAAAGCAAAGATATTTGCTATTAATATGTTATGCATCGGTTATAATAGTTATCTTTCAAAATAAAACGTTTTTTCTGCATAATGTTCATTTGTTATTATTTAGTCAACCAATATGTGAACCTTTACCTCTACTTCTGCTGATAGCAATTTGGAGATCTCCCTTTCTTTATACTTAGTCTATACATTTGGAGCAGATATCCATTCTACAACTCTAGACCTAAGACAACAGTTCCTCTCTTCCCCTCGACCATAATAATGACTTCATGAAATGTTTGCTTGATCCAATCAAAGCAGAAGTACAATTCTTGATTAAAACTCTAGGTGAGAGACCTATTTATTTCCTGAATGCACTACACATAAAATGTATCAGGGCTGAAGTTGAGGCTGCTATATTTTGACGACTTAGTAACTAATAATAAACCTATCTAGAGGAAGATGATGTTGAAAGGTGGATAGGAACTGACTCAGGGCAGCACAACTATGCTTGAAGCTAGCCCTGACTGATATTAGCCTAGTCACAGAATATTTTAATATGTGAGAAAATATTTATTATTTTCTAGTCCAATTTATGTTGGTTTTTGTTTATTTGATAGGCAAAAAGTAGATATTGACACATGAGCTGGATTTACCATCCTTTCACACAACCTCATGCTCCGGGAAATGTACTTGGGCTTAGCCAATATTAGAAGAGAGGTTGGCGGGTGGTGGTGGCTCATGCCTGTAATTTCAGCACTATGGGAAGCCAAGGCAGAAGAATTGCTTTGATTCCCAGGAACTCGAGACCAGCTTAGGCAACATAGTGAGACCTCATCTCTACAAAAATATAAAAAGTTATCTGGGCATGGTGGCACATGCCTGTAGTTCCTGCAACGTGGGAGGCTAAGGTAAAAGGATCACCTGAGCACAGGAGGTTGAGACTGCTGTGAGCAGTGATTGTGTCACCATACTCCAACCTGGATGATAGAGTGAGACCTTGACTCACAAAAGAAAAAAGAAAAAGAAGGGAGGTTAGTGTCTATAGTCTATTGGGTCCACAGATACGGTGGTCAATAATTATTAGTTGAAACCAAGAGCTAAGACAATTATCCTCCATAAACTCTTAAACTAATACTTAAAAAAAAAATCTTATCTGAAGTGCAAATCAGAGACGAGCAGGCCCACGTGGAGAAGCTAAGTAACAGTAATTGAGAAGTGTGAGATTTGAGATACGCAACCTAGTGTCTTTATCACGTCTTGCTTTCCTGTGCTATGTACTTAGCATGACTTTTGCTCTTCACAAGGATAGGTTTCAGCTTTTTCTCCGCATAGTTACATAAACTTCCTATTATTTTTTAAGGTAAAACCAGTCTGCTTTAGGAAACAAAAATAGCCTAATAAAATTATTTCACTTTGGTATCATATAAATTTATAGCTTCATACATTTTCTTTTTTACTTTAGATAATTGAAATAATAGTATTGGTACTACTATTATTCATCTTTTTAATTACAACTTTAGAATGATTTGATGGTGATAGTTACAGGAATGTCTATCTTTACTATTACTCATTGCTCTTTACAATAAGTGTTCATTAAATTTTGCTCTTTTAAAATTTTACCTAAATAAATATACACACATATGACTGAAAACGATGCATAAGTAATCATCATCATCACCATCATCATCATTATCCTTATCCTAATTCTCTTCCAGTGATAAGGTGAAGTGTGTATAAAAGTATCAATAATGCAAAAATACAAGAGGCACTCCCAAAAACCCAGAATCATTTTGTAGGGAAGGCCCCTTATAGTACAGGCTTCCTCCACTAGGTAAGTTGCTCTAGGAACCCATTGGTATCAGTGTATCAGTTAGCATTATTGTGAGAGGCTGGATTCAGCTTCAGTGAATTTTAGGGGGATATTCTTTCAGTGTGTTGGCCCAGTTCATGATGGATTTACAAGTGCACCTGCCCACACTGTGCTGAGTGTTCAGCAGTTTACAAACAAGCATGACCCCTACCCTCCCTATTTGCTCAATCTTGTCCCGAGATACTATTTTTTGTTTGTTTGAATGGAGAAAGTTCTCAAAGGGAAACATTTTGCTGATGTGGAAGAGGTAAAACAAAACATGGCAGAACTAAAAGGCATCAAAATTGATGAGTTCAAAAACTGTTTGGAACAGTGGAAAAGGCATCTCAATAGGTGTATTGCATCCAATGGAGAGTACTTTGAAGGCGACTAAAGTTTAAACGTGTAAGAATAGATACACAATTTTTTATAAATAAATTCTTTTGCGGGGGTTCCCTCTAGTAGAAGAATATTAATAATTGTTGAAGCCTGGTGAAGTTTGGTGATAGATGGGTAATGAACATGGACATTCATTATAACATTGGTTTTAATGTTCAAAAAATTCTTTAATACAAAGCAAAAATATAAACACATTCACACAAACACTAGACAAAAATATTTTGTCATTACAGTAATTATCAAATCTAGAAAGTTGTCAATGGTAATAATTTTTTTTAGCATTATCTAAATCATGTTTCCTGGGTGCGGTTAAAAATTACCAAAAAATTATCTTTCTCAAGTAATATACCTTTGAGGGATAAGACAAGCCTCTATTTTGGGTAATGGTACAAAACAACTAGCAAGATAAGACAACCGATTTTATGAGTATTTAGTGAGAAATAAACTACAATAAAGCATACTAAAATAAGACAGTTCACAAAAATTTATAATTCAAAATTCTGTTTGGAGACCGATTATATCCGTTACCAGTTATGTAAATTCGTTAAAGGAATTTTTTTTTTTGAGTTGGAGTCTCACTCTGTAGCTCAGACTGGAGTGCAGTGGCTGCTCCTAGCCACTGCAGCCTCGACCTGTTGGGCTCCAGCGATCCTTTCGCCTCAACCTTCCAAGTAGCTGGTACTACAGGTGTGTGCTACCACACCCGGTTAATTTTTTTGATTTATTGTGGAAATGAGGACTCACCAAGTTGCCCAGGCAGGTCTCGACCCCGCGGGATCAGGCAATTCACTCACCTCGGCCTCCCAAAGCACGGGATGACAGGTTGAGCCACCGAACCCGGCCCATTAAAGGAATTTAACTACTCTGAGACAAGTTTCTTCAGTAAAATGTCAGTGATAGCACTTACCTCCTAAGACTTTGTTTGAGGAACAATTGGAATAATGCATGCAAGAGCTATTTGTAAAACTTAAATTATGGTTATCATTCATACCTATTTGTGTCTTAGAAACTTTTTTGAACAGAAATGCATAACGATCAACTTACTTATTCTGCAATTTGTAAAGAATTCAAAATGTTGGAAAATGTTACCTCATTTAGCTTGTATTTTTCTTTTTGATTTTGTAGTTCACAGACATCAGGAGTCAATCACAAACCTGTATAAAAATGCATTAATAAAATCATCTGCATGCTCAGAACAAATCACAGTCTGAATTGAGAAATAAATTGTTGAATAAAATATGTCAGGAAACAAAGTATTTCATAAAAGTACATAGATAGTATTGTTCAATACATCAATCTATTTATTTTGCTGAGAATGCATAAGAGAATAGTTTCTTTTATAAAACATGCACATACATCATTGATTTTTGTAAATTGTATTTCTTAGTAAGGAATAGATTATTGATAACATTAGGGGAGACAGCTATAATGTTGAAAGACAGATGAGTTTAGCATCAAACACTTGGGTTGAGATCTTCACTTTTCTAGTTGCTATTTGACCTTAATTACTTGCCTACTTCTCAGAACATTAGGTCCTTGATAGTCAGAAGAATCACTCTAACCCTTGCTGCTCTAAGGTTCAAGTAAACATTTCATTAACTGATGTGTTAGTATCTGGTCTATAATACACTTTAATTGAATTTAACAAATACTAAATGTGTGAACAAGAATCATTTTTGTCTCCTTTATTATTTGAATTTGAAAATGACAACATATTTTGATATTGTACTAGGTTTTATCAGAGATTGTTCATTATGAAGAACTAATAAAATCCTCTAATTGTGGTAAATTTATGTTCTGTGATTGTAAAATTTAATTTTTTTTCTAGTTTTATATTAATAAGGGTATTTTTGAGCCGGGTTCGGTGGCTCAGCCTGTAATCCCGTGCCTTTGGGAGGCTGAGGTGAGTGGATTGCCTGAGCCCGCGGGTTTGAGACCC
>NW_007256078.1:393670-410405 GCF_000164805.1 Carlito syrichta
AAAAAAAAAAAAAATAAGGGTATTTTTCTTGAAAAAAGTTAAACAATGACTTTTAACCTTGTTCAATATACAGTTCATATTTCAACAAGCCCTATGCTGTAGTGTTTTTAAAATCAATATATAGAGAAATAATTGTATGCACTTATTATATATTAATATGCCAAATATATATGTTTCTTTTTCTGCTTACACATTATTATATAGTTTCCCAAATGTAAACACATTTTTAAACTATAGGATATTTACATTTTCTTTGGTTTTATAATAATCTATTTTTTCAACCCTGTATGCCTAATCCAATTAAAATTCATAATCTTAGTTTTAAGGTGAGGGGTAATTTTATTTCAAATTAACAGTATCAGGAATGCAGTCACATAAATTGTATCATGTATCTTTAATCCACAAACTATACCAGTAATATAGATAGAAATAAGTATGTAATTTTTCCGTAAATAGTCCTAAAGACACAAGATGGCAGTACTAGTCTTTATGAGTTACTGGAAATATGGTAACACATTTGAAATGTTTAATGCACTTCTCTTGTTTTTCTTCTTAGTATTTTTAAAGAGGCTTTTATTTCTGTGCATAAACTTTTACAAGTTTTGTGGATTTTTTTTAATGTTACTGGAGTGTACTATTTATTAATTTAATTTATGCATTACCACTGTCTTTAGTAAAGTTACTTTGTCTTTAAAAAACTTTGGTTTCATCACCCATACAATGATCATAGTGGCCTAGATAGCATGTGTAAGTTTTTCACTTCTGGAGGTCTCTAACATTTATTAAGTCAGAAGTTGTGCATTTCAAATGAGCATTGCTACACCTAATAAATAAACTTATTCAAAATTTGAGAAAAGGGTGGCAGAGGTCTTCTTTCTTATTCAATTGCCCAAGAAAGTTCAATAGACTTATTTGCTAGATTTGGAATATTTAGGTTACCCTAAAATTCACATACAATGTTAATATATTTATTACCATTTAATATTTTAAAAACCATTGTTAAGTTGTCTGTGTAAAAAAAAAAACAACCCCACAATGTTCTATTTTATTAAAAACTTTCAAGCAAGGGATCTGCCAATTTCCCACTAGTCTGTCCAAAAAGAATTCTTTTTTTCTAATTCTGTTGGTTTTGGAGAAATTGAGGATTACTTCCTTTACCACATCTAGTATCTTACCTATTTCTATTTACTTATTTATTTTAAAGAAAGGTAGGTTTAGGATTTTCTTTCTTTCTACATTATTAATCTTTATTTGATTTATTCTACCCCTACTATGTAACTTAGGAGACTGCTTAAGGAAAAAAGCTCTATCATGGTGCCATGGTCACATAGCATGTAGCTATATCAACCAGATAAGGCTCATGTGCTATCAGATCCAAATTTTTGCACAATATGCTGTAATCTTCCCAGGCATACAGTTAAAAAAAAAAAGTAGCCGTAAGGCTGTTTTCCCTGCATTTCTTTGTCTTGTTGGAGGCTACAAAATGATTTCTCATTAGTCTCCCTGCTTTAGTGAGTGATGGAGTTTTTCATTCCATCCTCCTTAGGGTACTGTTGTAGGTTATGAAATCACTTAATTGCAGTATGAAATTTGCCCCTGAATGACAGAATGACCTACCACTGATGCCATCCATCATCTGCACCTACCAATTTGGTGTCTTGTTCACACGGGAACCTGCCGCCGTGCTATCATTGCTTACTTTATCTGTAAGTAATTAACTTTTCAATTCATTTGGGATTATTGTATTTTTACTTGCCAAATTTATGGAAGTGTGACAAGGCAGCCTAACAATTGCAGTATTTTTTGTAGTTTAGAGACAGCTTTACAACTTCCAAATGTCATGTCAAGGAAAACACTTAAGAATGCCACGAGATTTTACATGATAGAAAAAGTAAAAGTTTAGCAACATATTGTGAAGCAGGTGTACCTTGCACTGGTAACTGTCCCAGAGGAGACCTCTAAACACATTGTCAATACTGTGCACGGATATGAATCCACTTTCGCAAGCCTGGTGAGACAGAACATTCACATAAGTTAAGTGAAGCAACTTTATTACTTATAGATAGGCAGCAAGGAACAATAGAAGGCTAGGATTTATGGAAAGCCAGTCCCCCAAAGGGCAGGAAAGCTGTGTAGGTTGGATGAACTCTTGTCTGCATGTGTCTCAAATTGTTCCACAGCTGAGGGCCACCAAAAGCACCCTTAGGTTTTATATATGTAGGGCCACTAAAATGACTGGGCTAATACTGCAATAATGGCTAATACTGCAAGCTATCCTATTTTCTGATGGATGGGAACAGAGCATACGTCCGGACAGTTTGTTCTACTCTTGGGATATTGAATTCTCAGCATATTCTGCAATTATTCCTGAGAACTATAAGTGAGAAAGAGAAAAGAGCTTGTTGACCAAGGCCATCTAATAACTTGTCCTGCAAAAATATTTTGACTTTATTTTGTCATTAAATAATCCATCCTATTAATGTTGTAGTACTTTCTATTAAACAGAAGTCACAGTTCTGTATTATCACATAAGAATCTTTATTTGAGCGTTTCTGTTATTGCTAGACCATGGCCCATTTTCTGTCTTTATTTCACTGCAATGTTTTCACACTTAATAGTAGCCACTGTCTCCAATATTATTTACTTACTTCCACTCTTAGATTTTTAAATGTAAGTTCTATGTCTACAGTCTGATGTAAAGAGATCTTTATAATTTCAGAGGTTTTTTGGCAAATTAATTATTTTCAGTACTTATGCTACATACACTCTGCAGCATATTTTGCTTTCGATAGATTTTTCTATTTTTCTTTTTTTTTTAAGTTGGAGTCTCACTCTGTCACCCAGACTGGAGTGCAGTGGCACGCTCCCGGTCACCACAACCTCGACCTGCTGGGCCCCGAAGATCCTTCTGCCTCAGCCTTCCAAATAACTGGAGCTACAGGCGCGCGCTACCTCAACCAGCTAATTTTTGATTTATTGTAGAGACGAGGTCTTGCCAAGTTGCCCAGGTGGGCCTCCAACCCGCGGGCTCAGGCAATCCACTCGCCTCGGCCGGCATTACAGGCTGAGCCATCGAGTCCAGTCTCAACAGATTTTTCAAAGATACTTCTATTTATTTAATGATGCTCTGATCAGTATACAACCCATTATTCAATAAAATCATCTTCACTAGTTTCTCTTCCTTTTAAATTTTCTTAAATGTTTTCTAAGGTTTAGGTCTTAGTGCTCCACTTTTTTTTTTTTAACAAGTCACTATCTTATAGATGTTAACACATTCTTATCATCCAAAATTAATTAACATAATATACTAAATATCGTACAAAGTGGTCTTCATACTTGATGATAAAAAGAGGATTTCTGTTACTAAACAAGATATAGGAACAGGAGCCAAATTTCCCCACTTGTCTGAAATAACAACAGCCAACACCATATATATGTAAATACATGTCTTCAAAGCACCACATATCAGGCAATAAGGAACAATGATACTTAAGAAATGAAAACTCAATGATTGAGTCTCCCCCAGAATCATATGTGAAAACCTAATCCCCAGTGTGGTGGTATTTAGAGTTGGGGCCTTTGAGAGATTAGGTCATAAGAGTGGAACCCTCACAGATGGCATTATTACCTTTCTAAGAGAGACCATAGAGCTCCCTGTCACTTTCTACCATGTAAGGAAAAGTGAGAAGGTAGCTGTCTGTGAATCAGGAAGTGGGCCCTCATCAGACACCAAATATACCGGTGGGTTGATCTCAGACTTCCCATCCTCCAAAACAGTGACAAATAATTATTTGACATTTATAAGGAACCCAGAGTATGGCCTTCTGTTATAGTAGCCCAAATGAACTAAGGCAGATTGAGAGGGAGAGAGAAAGGTAAGCTACATGATTGTCCCAAATTACAAATTTGATAGAGTTTCCAGGTTATGACATGATGTCAATATGTTTTGTACTGCTATCTGAGAATACCACAGACTGGGTAATTATAAACAATAGAGGTTTATTTGTCTTGTGTTTTTGGAGACTGGGAGGTCCAAGAACATGGTCCTGACACCTTGTTGGGGCCTTTACATGACATCATGCCATGGCAGAAGACCGAAGGACAAGAGAGGCCAGAGATCAAGAGAGGGTTAAACTCTTTATCAGGAATCCACTCTGTTCATTAGGGCAGAGTTCTCATGACCTAACCACCCTTTAAACATCCCACTTTTTGAGACAGTTGCCTTGGGGATTCACTTTCTAACACATAAACTTTGGGGGACACATTCAAATCATAATATGCAAGAAGTGAATGCAGGTGGAACCTTACAAATGTTGTGATTTACGAAGTTGGAGATCATATTTTGAACGGAACAAAAAAGCTAACTGTCAGAAGACTGAGTAATACAGAAAAAAGACCTGCACAGAAGGGGATCTCTAAAGCTCTGCAGAGATTGCTCCTTAAGTGTTCAATAGTGTACATACTGATTAGTGCATATGTGTGAAGAAACTATCTGAAGCTAATAAAATGGCCATCAGAAAGGACTACATAACAAGTATCTGATACTTACACAGCATGAGGAATAATGTCTGTTCCCAATATCCAGAGTGAAAAACCTAATAAATTATGGTAATCAGGTAAAATAGTCAGAAATATCTTGCTTTAGTAGCAGAAAAAATATAGCCCTAGACTAAACACTACTCTGGTCTTGCCTCACACATCTTAAATGCAACACTCAAATAGATGAAATTGTCTACAAAATGTTTAATTATAACCAAAGCTCAAGTAGGAAAACAAAAATACCTAGAATCTAATAAGCAAAACTCACAATTTCTAGAATTCAGTAAAAATTACCAAACATACCAAAAAACTGGAAAATACAGTTTATAATAAAGAGGAAAATCAAGCAATTGAATCTGAGAACTGGCAGACAGGCTAAAATTAGAAGAAAATTATTAACATAGTTTTAAATATATTCCATATGTTTAAAATTTAAGAAGAGATATAAAAACAGAAATAAGAGAGGAAAGTCAAAATTCACTGAAGAAGAGGTCAGAAATACTTGAAAAATAATGACTAGCCAGACATAGAGGCTCATGCCTGAAGTCCCAACACTTTGGAAAACTGGGGTGAGAGAATTGCTTGATTTCTGGAGCTCAAGACCAGCCTGTGCAACATAGCAAGATCTTGTCTCTCAAAAAAAAAAAAAAAAAAAAGCAGCTAGTCATATATGGTGGCACACACCTGCAGTCTCATCTACGTAGGACGATGATGCGGAAGGCGTTCTGTGACTGTAGTGAGCTATGATCCTGTCACTGCAATTCAGACTGGAGGATAGAGTGAGACTGTGATTCAAAAATTATAATTAATTATAATGACAGAAATTTTTCTAATTTGATGAAAACTATAAACCCATAGAAGTTCAAAAACAATTCACAAATGTGAAAACTGATCGAACTATCGTAAAGTAAACTTCACTAAAGACAAGACATGGAATACAAAATGCACACCTTAAAAAAAACTAAAGTATCATTAGTCTTTAGGAAAACACAAATTAAAACTACAAAGAGTTAACATTGTACAAATAAATAACATACATTTGACTAAAATTGAAAGATCTGACTATATCAAGTGAAGCAGAGATTGTGGAAAAACTGGGACTTTTTTTTTAGTATACTGCTGATAAACAAGTGAAATAACATATCCACTTTGGAAAAAAATTTGGTAGTTTTAAGCTCCTTTAAATGTCAAATATACCCATACAACATGATCTAGACATTCCACTCCTGGAAGAGAAAGAAACACATATGTTTGTTCAAGACTTGTGCACTTTACGTCTAATGGCTCAAAACATAAACAACTCAAATATTCATTTTTCAGATAAATGGATAAACAAATTTTGGTGTGCTGGTACAATATAGTACCAATAACTAATAATACAATGATGAACTATTAATATATGCAAGAGTATAGATGAATCTGAAATAATTATTTTGAGTGAAAATAAAAGCTAGATTTTAAAAAGAGTGCATACTGTATGATTGTATTTATATAACTCTAAATAATGCAATCCCATATATTCTTTGAAAAACATATTAGTGCTCTGCATTGTAACCCACATCTTTGAAACACACACACACACACACACACACACACACACACACACACACAGTAGTGGTTACTTAAAGCAGTGTAGGAAATGAGCATGGGAGAAAGAAAAGGCAAGAGACATGAGAAACTTTGTGTGAGTTATTGGTATGTTAAAAATCTTGATTTGTGGTGGTTTCATTAGTTAATAATTACATATTATATATTTTAAATATGTGCAGTTTTATTTTATGTTAATTACATCTCAACACAGATATAATAAAGGTTTGGAGAATTTCTCTTTATCCTTTGGCTGGAAACATGACTTTCAAATTTCCTGGGAAAGAAATAGATAAAATAGTATCACGAAAACTAATTTACATAGTTTGCTAGATGCATTTATTCAATTGAAATTTATTGAAAATGCTGGTATAGCAAGATAAACAAACATGATAACGATTATTTTGAGAAAGCTAAAAAATCTCATTGCCTTCACTAACAGGTCTGATTTTCTAAGAGACAGTTCTCCTGCTATTTTTACTTTCTATTTTCTTCTCTTTCCTGTGTTAGACCTTTGTGAATCCATTACAGTTTATTTACTCTAGATTCTGGTTTCCAGAGTCTAAATACAAGCCCTCCCAGGAAGGAAGGGCTTGGTGACTATGTGTGATTTTACAAATTCCAAGTTGGTCCAACCAAATTCAAGAGACAGAATTAAATACGTCAAAAGCAATATTTTAGATACAAAGAAAATGAAAACAAGTGCAAATAAAAAGAGGATCAGGACTCAAACTTGAATTTTCCAACTCAATTTTCACTTTCTTTTCCTCTATCCAATGATGCATCTCTAACAATTTTGGGTAATTTTAAGTTACACGAACTTGTACTTTCTCGTGGCATGTAGTGATAGAAAATAGTCTACAACGATACACTGCTGGTGAACAAGTAAAATAGCTATTTGTATCACTTCCTGTTGTAAACCATCCTCAGAAAAACTTTATCACGTAATTGCTATTATTATTTCCATTTTAGATGTGAGCAAATGGAGACATGGAGAGATACAGTAGATTAAGTCTAGCCTGTAGGCATCTGCGAGTCTAGCTTCACAGTTTGTGCACATTGGGAGAAAACCGAAGTCCTCACGTAACCTCATCAGTGGCTTCTTAGAAACTTTAAGTGAGTTGAAATGACATACAACAAAAGCAGTTTTACGAAAGGCTAACTGATGCAAACAAGAGCTAACTTTCTATGGCATATTTTTGGTCACAGCATAATCAAACTACAAGATAAAGACCAAAACACTTCTAATGTTAAACATTGAAATAAATGTGAACTATAGAGACATTTTTAAAAGATTAATCAAAACAAGATTATAATTTACCTAGGTATTCCAGTTCAGGGTCAAGGGTGGCCAGAGCCTAACCCAGCAGCTCATGGTGACCTGGACAGGACACCATTCCGTTGCAGGTCCACTCACACCTACATTCACTAAAAGGGAAACCAGGTAGACAGAAACCAGTTCTCCTAATGTGAGGAAACCAGAGTACCAAAGAAAATCTACACAGATAAGGCGAGAACATGCAACTCGACACATAGAGAAGCCCCAGCTGGGATCAATTTTTGTTTTTTCAACATTATTATAATGAAAAGATGTTGCATGAAATGGTGTTATTTGAGGACTTGCTATATTGAGAAGAAAAGATCTGATGTCTAATATTCCAGTAATTCAGAGGCAAGTCTTTATTTTCTTATTTTCTCTACAAAAGAATTTCACCTCAAATAATTGTTTTTCAGAGTTGCTTGGTATTTTCAATTTCATTATCTAGTAAAAGGAGAAGTATGAGAAGACAATGAGTGGCAGAGAGGAAAACAAACAGCTGTTAATTTGTGAAGTTGTCTTTTAATTTCAAATGTTAATTCTAAAGAAAATTAAAAATGAAAAGATAAAAAAAATTTGTTTCAGTGTAAACGGCTACTGCTTTATTCTTCACACACAAAAGCAAAAGAACAGTTATTTTCAGAAATCCAATAGAGAAATTTTGATGCTACCCAATTTAGAAACAAACAAAAGGCATTAATTTGAGAGAAAAAAAAGCCTTGCCTTTCAGTTACCTCCTCACTTCTGGGAGTATTATTACTCAGCAGACTCAGAACATCAACATCCCACCCAGAAACTGAGAGAAATAATTAAGAAATTTTGGTTATTATGGGTTTCTTTTTTGTACCAAAGATCATATGAGAAGTTTAAAGTCAATTGAAGGTAGAGTCGAGTTAAATGACCCTAATTCAGTGGAAACTTTGAAAAGGTATGGAAGCTTTAAAAAAAAGGTCATCATAATTCTCTGAATTGCAGGTATTTTCTCTTTAGGGAGCCTGCCAAAGTCTTTTCATGCCAGTGAAAGTAAGCTGTGTGCTACTTTTTGATGATATTGCCATGATAAACCTCAAATGGTGAGGAAGTTCATTTCAGATACAGATCTGAAGCTAACTTATCCAACTTATCTGGTCAGAAAATCTTGCTGTAAATCTTTCAAAAACAAGATGACTTGTGAGATTTTTTAGTAATCCTAGATTGTGTCTGGGGAGAAAATGTGACATGAGTAGTTTTTTTCTACGGTTTTAGCTAAGACTAGGAAATACGTGACCCAAAGAAGTATAAATCCACACGTGAGCAAAAATGCCAAGTCTTCCCAGAGCCCATAAATGCAAGGATTAAATTATGAGCACTGAGTGAACTTACAATTTTATTTACTCCAAAGATTTTCCATGTTTATCAAATGTATGGCACCTAGTTTGGGAATTAATGATGAAGTAGAGATGATTTAAATTCATTATGGTTATTTCTTCAAAATCAAGATCTAATCTATAATCCTGTTTTCTAGAGGTAAAGTATAGAATGATAGTAGGTATCTAAAAAGTGTCATCTGACCTTACTAGGGGTCTACAGGGGCTAACTTGACTGAGTTGAGGTAGAAACTTGGGGTGTTTAACTAGTCTGAAAAGCTGTTGCTGGAATCATTTTCAATAAATGAGACTTATTTTGCTTCATTTATTTTTCTTTTGCATAACAGCCACTTGGCATAGCAGACTTTACAAGACTATTTTAATGGAGAGCTATAAAAAACCATAGATGTCTTAAGAATACTGAATAATGTAATAATTGAACAAAATATGTTAAAGTTCTTTTGGGATAATATTAAGTTATATTACAACTTAGTCTTAATGTATGTGAGCTTCCTTTGCTCCAGAGAAAAGCAAAAAAATCTAAGTACCATTTTCAGCTCTTAGGTTTATAATATAGCTACATGCAAGTCATCCTCTTCTTGTCAGTCTCCTCTTGAGGGATTTCAGGCAAAACACTAAATCTCTCTTGACCTCAGTTTAGCCATCTATAAAATGATGGGGTTGGAGGAGATTATCTCTGTGCCTTGTAACCATAAAATTATATATTTTCTCTTATTTCTATATTTTATTTTCAGTTCCCCTAGTGAGATGAAGACTTAAAAAATGAGTAGCATTTACTATATGCAATGCCATTAAATATTATTTGTTAAGGTAAACACAATAAAACACCGAGCTCTTTAAAACTCAATTTTATAGCAAAGCCTACTGAGGTTCAGTAAGTTTAATACCTTGTCCAGTCTCACACAGATAAGGATAGAACAATAATTTAGTTTCAGACCTGCTTAAACAAAAGTCTCATATTCTTCCACTGACTATACCATGTCCAAATAGTATATAATGTTCAATATAATTGATATTTTAAATGTATTTTTAAAATAATGTTCATATGTGCTTTATGTCCTTTGAGTCAAATATACTTGCAAAATTTTAAAGACCTTTGTATGTCTATTAAAGAATTATAATGTTGATTTAAACAATTTTTAAAAAATCCAAGAAAACTATGACTCTAATAAGCCAAGAAGAAATCACAGATGAGCAAATAAAAGTTAATGTAGACTTATCAGCCCAGTTCAGTCATACCTTTCAAAGTACAAAGGTTTATGTTTCAAAAAAGCTAAATGTCAAGTTTAAAAAAAATGGTTTTAAATTTTGAGATAAGGCTTAAGACTATAACAGAACTTGTTTAAGAGCATACACTTGTTAAAGTTTAAAAATAGTTGTTTAAGATTATTAAAATAAAAAACACAATTGTATAATAAAATGATAAAATAATGGGGTATAAGAAAATAGTATTGATTGTATCATTTTGTCAGTAGATGATGGGCTAGAGAAATCCAATTGTCATTATTCATATCATTGGCATCCTTAAAGGAAATCTTTTTGAAGAGGTAAGAAGAGGAGGTAAATATGGTATTTTTTTTAAAGAAAAAAGGATTGTATCTAAGATGTATAAGCAATTAGTTTCAGATAAGCGTCCTTAGGGAATATAAACTGCCCTTTGCTTTTTAGAATATTTGTCTGCTTGTTGGAATACGCTACCTTCACATATATTGTCTTTTTTATATACAAATTTTAGTAATCTTTATTAGATACATTTAGAACATGAGTTTTAGTGATTTTTTTGGTCCCAAGACTTCAATTCACAGCTAGCTTTTATACATTTAATAAATAATTTAACTAAATTAATTTCTTAATTAGAAATTATGAGCCAGATGTTGCAGCTGATCCAGTGCTTTGTGAGGCCAAAGTATATGTATTTCTTAAGGCCGGCAGTTCGAGACCAGCCTGGGCAACATAGTAAGACCTTACCTGTACAAAAAATTAAACAATTATCCAGGTGTGGAGACCTGTAACCCAAGCTACTTAGAAGACTGAATCAGAAGATCACTTGATCCCAGGAGTTCAAAGCTGTCGAGACATGATTGCCCCACTGTCCTCCAGCCTGAGCAACAGAGTAAGACTCTGTCACAAGGAAAAAAAAAAAAAAGAGTGCTCCTTATAGAAAATGTTTGATAGAAAATAGATTGTGAAAAAGAAGTCACTGCTATTAACCACTTTCTTTCCATCTATGTATATCAGTTATCTATTAAAAGAGTGGGACTATGTAAGAATCCATTCTAAATCTCAGTGAATTAAGACAAAACCATCTTCTGCATAGCATTAGCCAGTTTTCCCAGTACCATTTATTGATTAGCTTCTCCTCTCCCCAGTGGTTAGTGGTGGAGGCTTTGTTGAAGATGAGTTAGTTGAGAAATTGAGGTTTTGCTTTGGAATCTCTATCCTGTTCCATTGGTCTGTATACCTGTTCTTGTACCAATACCAGGCTGTTTTGATTATTACAGCTTTATACTAAACCTTAAAGTCTGGGAGTGTGATACCTCCCGCTTTTTATTATTATTATTGTTTATTTTTTTGCTGAGCGTTGTTTTAGCTATTCATGGTCATTTGAGTTTCCCATGAATTCCTATATTGTCATTTCCAGATCTGAGAAGCATGCTGCTGGTAATTTACTGGGTGTTGCGTTAAATTTGTAGATTGTCTTGGGTAGAATGGATATCTTAATAATGTTGATTCTTCCAATCCATGAGCATGGAATATTTTTCCATTTATTTATGTCATCTTTGATTTCTTTGAGCAATGTTTTGTGGTTTTCGTTGTAAATTTCGTTCACATCTCTGGTTAGGAAGATGCCGAGATATTTTTGTGTATGTGAGTGGCTACTGTGAATGGGATTGTGCTTTTTATTTGGGTTTCTGTTTGTTTATTATTGGTGTATAGAAATGCGACTGTCGTTTGCACATTTATTTTATACCCTGAGACTTTGCCAAAGTCCTTAATCAGTGCAGTGTTTTTACAGGTTCTCAAAAGTCAACTTTAAATGGATCAAAGACCTACACGTAAAACCTCAAAGTATAAGAAATTTAGAAAATGCAGGAGAGTGGGGCTTGGTGGCTCAGCCTGTAATCCCGTGCCTTGGGAGGCTGAGGTGAGTGGATTGCCTGAGACCGTGGGTTTGAGACCCGCCTGGGTAACTTGGTGAGACCTCATCTCTGCAATAAATAGAAAATTAGACGGGTGTGGTAGTGCACGCCTGTAATTCCAGCTACTTGGAAGGCTGAGGTGGAAGGATCACTGAAGCCTAGCAGGTCGAGGTTGCAGTGGCCAGGAGCGGTCACTGAACTCCAGTCTAGGTGACAGAGCAAGATTCCAACTCAAAAAAAAAGAAAATTCAGGAGAAACCCTTATGGAAATTGGAACTGGCAACCGATTCCTGATTAAAATCCCAAGTGCCCATGCCATAAGAGAGAAGATAGACAAGTGAGACCTCATCAAATTGACAGGCTTCTGCAAATCCAAATAAAACCAGCAAGAGAGTGGGGAGACAGCCCACGGACTAAGAAAAAAATATTTGTCAACTGTTTATATGACAAAGTCCTAACATCTAGGAGCTACAAGGAACTCAAACGTGCTGAAAAGAAAAAACAAACAAACAAACAAACAAAAAAGAACAAAACAAAAACAGCCCCTTTGCAAAGTGGGCAAAAGATATGTATAGGCACTTCTCAAAAGAAGACATATGAGCAACCAACAGAAACACGAAAAGATGCTCTTCACAACTAGTCATCAAAGAGTTGCAAATTAAAACCACACTGAGATACCACCTAACTCCAGTCAGGATGGTCATCATCAACAACTCAAAAAACAACAGATGCTGGAGAGGATGTGGGGAAAAGGAGACACTTCTTCAATATTGGTGGGAGTGCAAACTAGTACAACCTCTGTGGAAAACAGAGGTGATTCCTAAAAGGTCTAAAATTGACCTTCCATACGATCCCGCAATCCCCCTACTGGGAATATACCCGGAGGAAGGCAAATCACTCTATGAAAAAGATACCTGCACATGCATGTTTGTTGCAGCATTGTTCACAATAGCAAAAACATGGAACCAACCATGCTGCCCATCAAAAGAGGACTGGATAAAAAAAATGTGGTGCATATGCACGATGGAATATTACACAGTCATAAAAAAGGACAAAATTATGAACTTCACAGTAACTTGAATGGACTTAGAGTCTAAAATACTGAGTGAACTATCACAGAAACAAAGAACCGAGTATCACATATTCTCACTCATAAGTGGACCCTGAACAATAATCGTAATACTATAGGGAAAGAATTGTCAGTAGTAGGAAATTGCTGGAAGCAGGAGGGCGAGATGTCAGTAATGGGATTCTGCTGGGAATAGGGGGGCACACCTCACCAACAAGGGTACCTGTGTAATGAAGATTTATACACATAACCCTGAATTGTGCCCCACATCTTTAAAATAAAAATAAATAAAACAAAACCATTTATTTTGGTGATTTTTTCTTTGAGTCAGTTGGGATGTGGCTGACCTAGACGTTAAGTAGAGATGGACTTCACTGTAAACTGTAGGTTGGATCTCGGTAGCTCCACATGTCTCATTCATACACCTCGATTTAATAGGTTACATAATGCATATTATTCTCATCAAATGGCAGGAACACAAGAAGGCCAACCAGAAACAGGATTGCTCTATCTACACAAAACAAAGAACTACACATAATTGAAGTTCTGACTGAAGCATGACTAAACCCTATATCTAATTTTTTCTAATGTAAGTATTATAAATTTAGCTTAGAAAATCTGTATTTTATAGGAATTAATGTAGTTAGAGTTTCTAAGAACATCGTTTTTCACTTATTTTGAGAAAACGGTTTTATAGTCTTCATTTATAAATACTTTCATTATAAGGTAAATTATTTTTAGTTTGTATTTTTTTTCCAGCTCAGTAGACAAAATTTGATAAATTGTTTCATAGTCTGTTCTTCCCTCAGAAAGAGATTGTCTTACATATACTTAATATATGAGAATAAGATATTACCAACCTGTAAAATTTAATACTTAAATCATAGTTCTATAAGAGTAAGAATCATTAAAGTTTCAGTTGTATTATGTATATCTTATTTTTAAAGATGTGAAGTCATTTATGCTTGTTCTTCTTGATGCAAACTACCATTCTTGAAGATTTTCCATACTTTATTCATTTATCTCTAGCAACACAAATATTTCTGTCACTTAGGTTATACAGAACTGGTTGACTACAATTAATAAACATTTGAGATGACTAAACATGTATTTCTACATGGAGTCATCATTTACATTTTAAGATGGTCATTTATATTGTAGAAAGAAAAGTATTGGAAACAAAATGTATCTTGAAAAAATTTTATATGCTAAAAATGTGGGTGTGATTACTCCTCTTTTTCTCCTTTTCAAGTAAATTGAACATTATATTTCATGATCAAATATTTTAGTCTTTGCTTTACTAAATTCTACTGGTTTTTATCAAATTTTATCCCCCCTTACTTTATTTACTTATCATTTACTTAAAAATTATGTGGTGGCTCTTTAAGACAAGTCTGTAAATGAAAACATTGAAATAAAAACAAATATAAATTTGTAAAGTATCTACCTGACTAGTGACTGTTCACATTGTGCAATCTTTTACACTGGGACAGAAATGTCTGCATATATATATATATCATGATTCTTCGCTGAGTAATTAAAAAAAATCTGATATATTGCTCAGTGAATGAAAAGAGATTGTCCCTGAGATTATAAGCAAAAAGCAAAATTGAACAGGAAACTCTTCTTATACATGTTGCATAATTGATAAAATTTACAACTTATATCTGTCTGTGCTTCAATTGAACATTCCATTTGACAAATTATAGACTTGTCAGAATATATATGTATATATATATCTGCAGCTTTATCACACTAATGTCACATACTTCATAACTACTTTTTTGTAAATTTAACCTTAATGATCTCTAAGTTCTCACACATCAATTATCTGAAAACTTAATGTCAGCTCTTCATCTATGAGCTTTGTAGCAGTGTGGATGGTTGCAAATTAAACACATACACACAAGTCTCCAAAAACCACTTTTGTACATTTACATAAAGTCATTTTTATTTTCACCAGTAAATGTTTTTCAGTTAATGTTCATGTATACATAGTATTGCATTAGGTATTAATTCAAAGCTAGTTCGATAGAATATGTGGATCTTTATAGCAATGAGCTTACATATATATATGCACATAAATAGGCAAATATATAAAGGACATGAAACAAAGAATGAAAAAATTTGTGTGTGAAATTTCAATTGTAAATGCCAACTCTATTCAAATAAACATTGTATTTTCACTTATAAGTTAGATATTCATATATGAGGCGTTGTATTTTTACTTGCAAATTAATATATATCTAAATATAGATTTGTATATATGATATAATGATATAATGTTATAGATTTTTCTTTTTCTTTTTAAAACACTATAATTGAGGTCAAGAGGCCCTGAAAAATTTGACTCCATAACAAAGTTAAAACATAGCTTTATTGTTCTTGAAGCCAAGTTGTCCTGCATGTGGAAAGCCAATTTTAATATACTTATGAATGATATCCCAGTTCTCTTTTCTTTTATGCTCTATTGGATTCCTATATAAATTATGTATTCCTCAAGTAATTTTATTGAGACATTATTGTATGCCGGGAACTGTGTTTAGTTTTGATTCTAGAATCATAAGGAAACCGAATCTCTGTTCTCAGAGATGAAGAGGGGGCATTGTGTTTGCAACAACAACTGCAAATGATTTTACAACTTTGTTCTTAGGATTACTTCATAGATGTTTGATATTATTACAAAATTTTTCTAGCATCTACCATATTTTTTCAAAATCGAAATTTGTTAATTTCAAAAAACAAAATTCACATTTTGTTTCTCATTTTGTGGTAAAGTGCCAGGTCTCAATTTTGTTGAAAATTTAACATTTTCATTTCCCTCTTTATTTTCACTCTTTTTTGCATCATTTCCATCTTTCTACTTAATCTGTCTTTGCCCTACTATTTTTTTCTAAATTCAGCACTTTAATTTTCAGGAAGCTGATCCTAATCCTGAATGCCATAATCACAAATACTAAAATCTCAAAGAATTAACATCTCAAAAATATAATTCTGAAAAAAAAATTAAAACTGTTTATTTGCATTTTTAAATGGCTGTATTTACTTGAGAAACATAAAAACATGGTGAAACAACTTATAGGCCATTTTGCACAATAAAATAAGCAATAAAGACATTCATTTTTGCAAACTTAAACATTCAGTTGTTCTATTAATATTATAAACAGCCATACAATATTCATATAATATAGGCAAAAAGCGAGATTCATAAAAGCATATCACTATGCTTGATAACTGTGTGCACTCAGGTTTATAGCTCCAGTCTTCTGAAATACCGTGACGGAAAATGCTTTTTTGGACTACCTCAATCAAAAAACGAAATGGGCCACCATTGTATATGGAGTTGTCTAAAGATCTTTTCATCTTTCACGAATACACATGTACAAGAAGTGATCTCTTCATTTATTGAGAAAATTTTAATGTCTTTTATCCATAGGCACAAGGATTACACACAAAGGCGACATTGTGATAATTCACTTTTATGAAGTCAAATTTACCAAAAAATGCATAAAGCAAATTAAAACTCTCTTAAAGCCTTTGCACAACGTATGCTTCCAGGATTAGAAATGATACAAAAATAAAATACATAGCATAATGAATTATAAAAAAAGGTAACAATTTAATATAGCAGAAAAAATACTAAGAAAATTTTAAAAAAAATTTGAAGCCGGGCTCGGTGGCTCAGCCTGTAATCCCGGGCCTTTGGGAGGCTGAG
>NW_007256078.1:410425-433347 GCF_000164805.1 Carlito syrichta
CAAAAAAAAAAAAAAAAAAAATTGACATATGAAAAAGTTTATTATAGTGATAGATTATGGCAGTTGCATGAGGTAGTCCATAAAAACTGGTTGACTTTCACTATCATTAGCTATTTTTTGAAATCTTGCAATTGCAATGCATAGATACTTTTTTTTTCTTTTAAGGTATAACTCTCCTTGTTGCTACATCACGTTCATTTTCGATGTGGTGCTGCTCTTTTGAAATTTTTCTGTGCTTCTACATATACCAACACGAGGCTTTCTTATTGCATTTTTCCATTTTGTGCCCTGCTTCTGTGTTATTTTGGGTACACAGAAATTCATTCTGCAAGCACTCATATGCAGACCACACATTTGGTGGAAACAATGTGGACATTGGAACAGCAACACCAGTGCACGGGTCTTCTTATCCTACTATGCACATAATTGTTTCAAACCAGTCAGTAACTTCTCTGAATGACTTCTTCAGGCACTTTCAGCTCTAATTCATTAAAAGCTTCTGGAATTTCATTACCTGGAAGGAATGTCAATGCAAAAAATGCATTTTCTTTGTGAGTCTACATGTGGTCAATTTACTTATCTGAATTTTCTGCCAAGTTCAAGTAAAGAGGAAAACAAAGTAACATTCTACTTAACATTGTGCAGCTAACATGATGCAGCTATATTGCTAACACCTGGAAATCTATTTATCCCTTCCTCAGATTGTGGATTTCAAAATATCAACTTTTGGAATTTTAATTTTTGGGGAGTGATTTTCAGGATTTTTAGATGTTTGTCAGGACTTTTGACTTTAGAAACTTAGACTTTAAAATTTTAACCTGTAGGTAGTTTGATCATTGGGGATTTGAACATTCAAGATTATAAAGTTTGGGATTTTTGTCTTTCAGTTTTAGGATACAAACCCTAGTTTCCAAATACTCCTATTTTTAACAAATGTACATAAAATGATTATCCTCTCTTATGGTATTACAATTGCTGGTCATGTAAGCATTGGTATATATTTTTTTCTTTTTCTATTTGATTCACATTTTTTCCCTTTATGCTTTTAGGAAATATGCTTTTTTTGATTCATAAATAACTTCAAAAGTTTTCTTTTTTATTTCAATTTTCAACTGCATGGAAGACTTTGATTTAAAATTGTGTTCTGATTTATAATCTGATTGCTTTTTGATAAAGAATGTTGTCTGTATGATACTTATTTATTGGTACTAAGAGACGCCCTTTAAAGCTTTTATATATAATCAATTATTATACTTCTTTATGTGTGCACTTAAAATATGTGAATTATCTAATTTTTGAGAACTGGATTCTTCACATATCTAAACACAAATATAAATACTTATATGTGAGCAAATTATTAATTGCATTGTCAGTTTTTTTTTTTTACCTTTTTCTGTCAAATTCTAATAGCATGTGTTACGAATGCCCTACAATGACTAGGCTATTCTTTTACAGATTGTGCTCTGCTAACCGGAATTTATAGCTGCATACATATTATTGGAGATTAAGTTTACTCAATTATCCTATAACTTCTTTTTGTAAGGCGGATCTTTGTTCAAAATTGTACCTCTTCTGTTAACTTATTCTCATGTAGATTATATCATGAAATCATTACCCATCATATAATTCTGTCTTTCTGGATTTATAACCTTGACTTTTCTGCCAGCTACAGTTTTATCACTGTGCATTGTCATAATCTCATCAGGAATGCTCCCCTGTAAATCAAAGCTTGCTTTTGCTCTTAATCCTACACTATTTCTGCCACATCTGCTTCTAGAAGAGTCCTCGAAGGCAGACTCAAATCTTTATACCTTTACCTAGGGTTCAGGCTATCTACAATGTAAACAGAAGGCAAACAACCAGGCTAGGTGTGGTGGCATACATCTTTGGGAGCAGTATGCAATATTTTTGTCTGGCGAGTTGGCGAGCCAGGCCCCCAAAGAATGTTGCAGGTCCCAGGGTTACACTGTCAGCCTGAAATTCACATGGCGGCTAAGGACTCAATGGTGTCCGGATAGGGAATGTGGTGCCAGAAAATTTGGGGATGCCAACAGCCACAGAGCCCCAAGGAGTGTTACAACTCTTTTAGTCCAGGGATCTGTGAGCCCTGAGAATTGTTTACAGCTCTGCAGCTCTGCTGGTTTTGCAGACAAGCAAGCCAGCCCCCAGGACGTGTTTATTGCTCCCTTGGTTTGGTGGTCAGCAAACCATCCCCCAGAAGCAGCTCCATTGGCTTGGTGGGGCTGCAAACCAGAGCCCCAAGGAATGTTGAAGCTTTCTCAGTTGGTGGGTCCAGCTCTTTCAGTCCATTGTGGGCCGCTCTTTCAGTTCAGCAGTTCTGGAATCTCGTCTCACACCCAAGAAGAATGAGAAAGGAGAACACTGGAAAGTACACTAGTGGGAATTTATTACAAGATAGAAAAACTCCCAGCAGCACAAAAGACACAAAAGAGGGTTGCCGATGAAGCCTCTGCAGTAAAGGGTTTATATATTCTTGAGAGTATGCTGATGGGTTGATGGTAGCACCAATCAGAGAGAGGCACTGAGGTGTGGGATTGAAAATGCACCAATCAGGAGAGGATTAAAAAGGGCCGGTCAAGAAGAAGCACAAAAGGGGAAGTTCACAAACCTGAAAATAGGTGTTCTCATTTCAGTTCCTGTGACTTGCAGGGGAAGTTTTTACCGGGACCCACCCTGAACTATTCAGTTTCTTCTTTTCTTCTTTCTCAGTAGCACTATGGGAGGTGGGCTCCATAGGATTGTTGAGCCCAGGGTTTTGAGAATAGCCTGGGCAACATAGTGAGACCTTATCTTTACAAAAAATAAAAATAAAATTAGCTGGGGGTGGTGCCATGTGCCTGTAGTTGCAGGTACTCAGGAGGATGAGGTAGAAGGATCTCCTGAGTCCAGGAGATTGAAGCTGCAGTGAGCCTTGATCTTGCCACTGCCTTGCCCTTCAGTCTAGGCAACAGAGTGGCCCTCTAACTCAACACAAAAGAAAAGAAGTAAAAAAAATGTAAAAAAATATATATTTCAACTTAATCTATAGTTATTCAATATACATTTCCCTCTAAAAACTATGATCGCTAACATTTAACTGGCTTTTAAACGTTTCTTTTAAAAATTATCTTTTATTTTAAATCACTGATCACACAAGTAGTCCTATAATTTCTATTGTAATATTGTCTGTTTTTGAATATAAAAACTTTCTTTTAAAATTATTTTGTCCGAGGAACCGAGTAAGGTTATCTTCACTTTTACTTTAGTTGAATTGGTGTTTTAACTATATCATATATTTAAATGGAAGCTATAAAAACATTAATTTCAACTAAAAAATTAAATGTAAAAACAAAATTTTACTCTCAAGCAGATAATGTAATATGGTTTTAATTCCTGTTCCATTTGTTCTGAATGATGAATGTCTTTTCCTGTTTAATTTAGTGTCCTTTAGACAGTGCATTGCAGAATTTCTTTAAAGGAATCAAAACAATTATGCATGTCTCTATGAATAATTCCCAAGGCTTATTGCTTATCAGTACGATATTTTCATTTCACTAATAATTTTGCTTCAATCACTAATTGTTTTCCCCAAAGATATCATTGATTTTATCTTATTTTATATGAAAGATTGCTATCTATTTAGTGCTTCTAGTTTTTTTTTATTGTTGTAAGGTAAAGAAAAAGATAAAAAAAATCGGCAAGATGGTAAAATGCTATGAAATTACCTCATCATTCTCTCATCTCTCTTGTTTTCTATCTCACAATGGTAAGAAAAACCAGGACACATTTTTCATAGGTGGTCCCTGAATAAATTACTAATCAATTATTCAGTCAATCTACTTTATATTCTCCATCCTTATTTCCCTTTTTTTTTTCTTTTCCCTATATCAACTTTGTTGGGGATTTGCAAAAAGGATCATTGTACGTAGACTCAACTTATGCAAAAAGGTGTTATTGGATTCATTCTTTTTTTCATACTCCTATTTTGAAAAGTGTTTATCAAATAGTCTTCAGATATATTTATCAGCTCTTGTCAAACTGACATTACATATAACCAAAATTTTAACTTGATTTAACAATTATTTTGAATTTATATTAGTAGTGTGCTCAGTATTATTAATATTTTAAAGAAATGAAGAGTAAGGAGGATAGATATTGTCTTTAACCTAAACTTGAGATAGAAAAACAATGAACCTCCATCCATCCCTTTTCAAATTTGAATGCTTCACCTCTCTTAAAAAAAACATAGTCATGTTTCTTAAGTCATGTAAACAGCAGTAGTCACTTTTATCTTAACAAAAATATGTCTAAATTAATTTTAAAATGAACTACCTCATCCATATAACTTTACCACTAATCTTGTTCATATTCTTCCATATTCAAAAACATGTAGATGTCTTCGGTTGATCCTCACTTCATGATACATATTCACGCATTTTGTTACCACTTTTATTCTTGAGTATGAGCTGAACCTAATGACTAGCTTCTAGTCAATATAATACAATCCTATGGAATGGATGCCACTTCCATGATGAGGTGATAAAAGAGTATAGAGTATGTTATTTGACTCTGGGTATGCTTGGTCAAAGATCCTTGTTGGACCATTATTTTGCTCACTCTATTTCTGCTCCTATTAAGTTATAGTTATACCAGATTTAATGGCTGGAAATAACAGAATGTGGAATAAATGCTTACATGTTCTACCATAAAATCTACTCTGGTTTGTCAATTACTCCAATGCAAGAATTGTTCACAAGAACCTATTATAGACTCATAATGTTTCTCTAGTCTTCCACTGGAAAATGAAGAAATAAGTATGGCCTTACAACAACAACAACAAAACCTTAGACATACAGGAGCAATCTTTACAGTTGTAGTTTCCTATTATAGCTAATTCTAGGAGTCCCAAATATTCTAGTGAAAGTATAAATGATAAAGGGCATGCTAGCCCATGACTGCTTCATAATAGACCTAATAGGGCATAAAACCAAATACTCTCATGCTTATTTTCTCTAGTCTGGTAAATATTTGAAATGGAGAATTCCACAATGGGAAAACTTTCCACTGTGGTTTCCTGACCTTTGAAGCATGAATTTTCCTGATGGAATGGAGAGTGCCTAGTAAATTTCCTTTCCCTGAAAATATAGTCAGTCAAAACAATTGCCTATTCCTGGTGAAATTATAGAAATTATTAACTCTATCAAACACTTGACAGAAGTCCAGTGTAATTTTTCTATATTACCTCATTTTATAAAAATAGACATTTTGTTATGGAACATTCACGTTCACAGAAAAATTCAGAGGAAGGTATAGAACTCTCCCATATAGTTTCTGTGCCCACAAGTTCATACTTTTCCCCATTATCAATATTTCTTTCCAGCAGGGTATATTTCTTACAATTGAATTTTCTAGCTTCTTAGGCAGGGTGGCTCACATCTACAACCCCAGTGATTCAGGAGGTCAAAGTGGGAGGATCGCTTGAGGCCAGTAGTTTGAGAGAAGCCTAAGCAATATAGAAAGACCTTATCTCTAAAAAAAAAAAAAAAAAAAAAAAAGAAAAGAAAAGAAAAAAAAAATGCCAGATGTTGTGGGCACATGTAGACCTAGCTACTCAGAAAACTGAGGCAAGACAGTATCTTGAGCCCAGAGATTTGAGCTAAACTATGATCATAATAATCCAAAATTTATAGTTTATATTAGGGTTCATGCTTGGTGCCATCTATTACATGGGTTTGGACAAATGTATAACAATGTTTTCACCATTATAGTTTCATTCAGAGTATTTTCACTGCCCTAAAAATTATTTGTACTCTGTCTGTTGATGGTTCTACTCTTCCTGCCCTGCCCAAACCCTGGCAACTGTTGGTATTTTTACTGTCTCTATAATTTTGCATTTTCCAGAATACTATAAAATTGGAATTATACAATATGTAGCTTTTTCAGATCGATTTATTTCAATGTAACTTTTTCAGATTGACTTATTTCAGTTAGTAAGATACATTTAAGTTTTCTCCATGTCTTGTCATGGCCTCATAGCTCATTTCTTTTTAGCACTGAATAATTTTCGTTGTCTGAATATACCAGTGTATTTATCCATTCTCCTACTGAAAGACATCTTAGTTGATTCAAATAATTAACAGTTATGAGTAATGCTGCTGCAATCATCCCTGTGCAGGTTTTTGTATAAACATGCTTTCAGCTCCTTTGGATAGATGCCAAGGAGCATGAGTGCAGATCATATGGTAAGAGTGTGCTTAGTTGTATAAGAAATTACCAGTTCCTTTTTTTTTTGAGCACGCTCCCTGGCCACCGCAGCCTTGACCTGCTGGGCTCCAGCGATCCTCCCGCCTCAGCCTTCCAAGTAGCCGGAACTACAGGCACATGCTGCTGCGCCTGGCTAATTTTTTTAAAAAATGTATTTATTGTAGAGACGAGGTCTCAGCAAGTGGGCGGGTCTTGAATCCACGGGCTCAGGCAATCCACTTGCCTCGGCCTCCCAAAATGCTGGGATTACAGGCTGAGCCACTGAGCCCGGCCACAAATTATTACAAAGTGACAGTACCTTTGAGAATTCCCAACAGCAATGAATGAGAGTTTCTGTTGCTCCACATTCTCTCCAGCATAGTCTGTGTTCTGAATTTTGGCCCTTCTTACAGGTGTGTAGTGATATCTCATTTTTGTTTTAATTTGCATTTGCCTGTTGATATATAATTTGGGGATATAGTCATATGCTTATTTGCCATCTATATATGTTCCTTTTTTTTTTTTTTTTTTTTGAGTTGGAGTCTCTCTGTCGCCCAGACTGGAGTGCAATGGCATGTTCCCGGCCACCGCAGCCTGGACCTGCTGACCGCAGGGCTCCAGCGATCTTTCTGCCTCAGCCTTCCAAATAGCCGGATTTACAGGGAGTGCGCTACCACGCCCAGCTAATTTTTGATTTATTGTAGAGACAAGATCTCGCCAAGTTGCCGGGGCAGATCTCGAACCCTCAGGCATAGGCAATCTACTCGCCTCGGCCTCCCAAAGGACTGGGATTACAAACTGAGCCACCCAGCCCGGCTGTCATCTGTATATATTCTTTGGTGAAGTGTTTGTTAAGATCTTTGATCTATTTTTATTTTTATTGTCTTATTGATGAGTTTTAAGAGTTACTTTTATCTTTTGGATAACAATGGTCCATCAGATATGTCTTTTGCAGCTATTATCTCCCATTCTGTGGCTTGTTCTTTTATTATCTTGATATTATCTTCTGCAGAGCAGAAAGTTTTAATTATTTTTTTCGTGGATCATGCCTTTAATGATGTATCTTAAAAGGCACGGCCATACTCAAAGTATTATACATTTTATTCCATGTTATCTTCTAGGAATTTTATAGTTTTACATAAAGTAAAACAACTTTTAGGTCTATGACATCTTTATTATTGTAAATGGTGTAAGGTCTGTGTATGTGTATGTGTATGTGTGTTAGCTATACTTTCTTTTTTTGGTCTTTTCACATAAACGTTAAAATAGAAATTTGATATTCACAAAATAACTAGCTGAAATTTTTATTTTGTGTCTATAGGTAAAATTGGAAAAATGAACTGGCATCGTGAAAATATTGAGATTTCTTATCCACAAATTACATATATATACATATATATATATAATATATGTATTTAGCATATGTATTATATATGTGGTACATATATATATGAGGATGTGGATGTCCAACTGTTCCAGTACCATTCATTTAAAAGACTATCTTTTCTTCATTTTATGGTTTTTGCTCCTTTGTCAAAGATCAGTTAACTATATTTATGTGGCTCTATTTTTGTCCTATTGATCTATTTGTCTACTCTTTTTGCAAACCTACACTGTCTTGATAACTGTAGTTAACTTTAAAAAGAAATCTTAAAGTCAGGTAGTGTCAGTTCTCTAAATTTGTTCTTTTTCTTCATTATTGAGTTAGGTATACTGAATTTTTTGCCTTTTCACATAAAATTTAAAATAAATTTGTTAATATCCATAAAATAAGTAGCTGAAATTTTTATTGAGAATGGATTGGGTCTATAAATAAAATTGGGAAAAAACTAACATCTTGAAAATATCTTATCCATTAATTTGGAATGCATCATCATTTATTTAGTTTTTTTAATTTCTTGAACCAGAGTTTTGCAGTTTTTATCATATAGATATTTACTTATTTTGTTAGATTTATCCCTAAGTATTTTTGATATGAATATAAATACTATTGATTTTCTAATTTCAAATTCCACTTGTCCATTACTAGTATATAGGGAAGTGATCGAATTTGTATATCACATTTATATCTTATAAGCTTGCTGTTAATAATTATTAGTTCCAGGAGTTTTTATTTGTTGTTGTTGTTGTTAATACTTCTAAATTCTCTACATAGATGATCATAGCATGTGTGAACAAAGACAGTGTAATTTATTCCTTACCAAATTGTATACCTTTTCTTGTTAGAATATTATTATCTTGTCTTATTGCATTAATTAGGACTCCCAGTATAATGTTTAAAAGGAGTAGTGAGAGAGGATATCTTTACCTTGTTTATAATCTAAATGGGAAAGATTTTAGTTTCTTATGATAGTTGTAGAATTATATATATATATATTTTTTATTGAATTAAGGCTATTTATTTCTGTTTCTGGCTGAGAGTTTTCATCAAAACTGGCTTTTGGAGTTCTGTCTTTTTTGTCTAGTTTCTGTGATAGATTACATTAATTGTTTTTCAAATGTCAAATCAGCCTTTACAGCTGAGATAAATTAAGGTGTATAATTGTTTCTATACATTTTTGAATTTATTTAGACAATGTTTTGTTCAATTTTGCATTTGTATTAATGAAAGATATTAGTCTTTAGATTTCTTTCCATTTAATATCTTTCTCTGGTTTGGGTATTGGGATAATATAGGTGTCATACCATGAGTTAGGAAGTATTTCCTCTGCCTTTGTCTCCAGAAAAAGACTTTAAGTAATTGGCATATTTTCTCCCTTAAATATTTGGTATAACTCAGAACTGAACCCCTCTGAACATGGTGCTTTTGTTTTAAGAGATTATTAATTATTGATTCGATTTCTAACTTGTCTGGGTAGGAAATTCTTGGTTGAAATTGTTTATCTTTGAGGAATTTGAATATTGGATTCCAGTCCCTTCTTGCTTATAGTGTTTCTGCTGATAGATCTGCTGCTATTCTGATTTATTTCCCTGGTAGGTACTCTGACATTTCTCTCTTGGTGCCTTTAGGATTTTTTTCCCTTGTGCACGCATTGTGTAGACAAGATTGTTGAACCTCTAGCCAGAATGACCAGGAAAAAGAGAGGAAAAGCCCAAATAAACACAATCAGAAATACAAAAGATCAAATCACAACTGACTCTGAAGAAATACAAAAGATTATCAGAGATTACTATGCACACCTATATGGAAACAAACTTGGCAACCTAAATGAAATAGAGGACTTTCTGATGTCACACAACCTCCCCAGTTTAAAACAAGAAGATATTGAGACACTAAATAAACCAATAACAACCCAAGAAATTGACACTGTCATAAGAAAACTACCTACATAAAAAAGCCCTGGACCAAACAGCTTTTCAGCAGAATTCTACAAAACATACAAGGAGGAGCTGACACCAATCCTGTTGAAAGTATTCTGGGCAATTGAGAAAATGGGGTTCTCCCCAAATAATTTTATGAAGCTAAAATCACATTGATACTGAAACTGGGTAAAGATGCAATAACCAAAAAAAGAGAACTACAGGCCAATAACTCTTTTGAACATAGATGCAGAAATCCTAAACAAGATTCTAGCAAATTGGAACCAAAAGCACATCTCAAAAATCATCCAACGTGATCAGGTAGGTTTCATCTCCAGAGTGCAGGACTGATTCGACATCCACAAGACTATAAGTGGAGTTAAATACATCAGCAGATATGAAAACTTGAACCACATGATTATATCATTAGATTTAGAAAAAGCTTTTGATAGAACCCAGCATCCCTTCTTGATAATAACCTTCAAACACCTAGGTATAGAAGGAACATACATAAAAATAGTAAGTACCATCTACGATAAACCTACAGCTAGAATACTGCTAAATGGGCAGAAACTGGAAACATTTTCCCTGAAAATTGGAACAAGACAAGTCTGCCCACTCTCACGCTTCTCGTTTGACATTGTTTTTGAAGTCCTAGCTAGAGCAATTAGACAAGAGAAGGAAATTAGGGCAATCAAAATAGGAAAAGAGGAAGTTAAGTTATCCCTCTTTGTTGATGCATACGTTCCTATATCTTTAATATCTAAGAGAATTTATTAAAAACCTGATTGCACTGATAAAGGATTTTGGCAAAGTCTGGGGGTACAAAATAAATGTGTAAAAGACAGTTGCATTCTTATACACCAACAACAAGCAGGTGGAGAAACAAAAAACACAATCTCATTCACAATAGCCACACACAAAAATGAAATACCTAGACATCTTCCTAACCAGAGAAGTAAAAGACCTTTACAATGACCTTTACAAAACACTGCTCAAAGAAATCCAAGAAGACACAAATGGAAAAACATCCCATGCTTATGGATAGGAAGAATCAACATTGTTAAGATGTCCATCCTACCAAATGCTATCTACAGATTCAATACAATACATATTAAATCACCAACATCATACTTCTCAGACCTGGAAATGGCAATATGGAAATTCATATGGAAACATAAACAATCATGAATAACCTAAACAGTCCTTAGCGATAGAAAAAAATTGGGAGGACCACACTTCCAGACTTCAAACTTTACTATAAGGCTAAATAATCAAAACAGTCTGGCATTGGTACAAGAACAGGCATACAGACGAATAGAACAGGATAGAGATTCCAGAAGCAAAGTTTCAATTCTCAACCGATTCATCTTGGACAAAGCCTCTAAAAACAACCACTGGGGAGAGGAGAACATATTCAGTAAATTGTGCTGTGAAAACAGACTGATCACATGCAGAAGATTGACACAGGACTCATACCTGCCACCATACACAAAAATTAACTCTAAATGGATGAGAGACCTAAACATAAAACCTCAAACTATAAGAATCTTAGAAAATGCAGGAGACACCCTTATGAAAATTGGAACTGGCAACCAGTTCCTGATCAAAACCCCAAGTGCCATACCATAAGAGATAAGATAGACAAGGGGGATCTCATTAAATTGATAAGCTTCTGCCAAGCAAAAAAAAACAAAACAAAACAAAAAAAACACCAAGAGAGCTGGGAGACAGTCCATGGAATGGGAAAAAAATATTTGCCAACTGTATATCTGACAAGGGCCTAACATCTAGGATCTACAAGGAACACAAACATAATGAGAGGAAAAACACAAACAGACCCATTAAAAAGTGAGCAAAAGACATGAATAGACACTTCTCAAAAGAAGATTTATGGGCAGCCAAAAGACACGTGAAAAAGTGACAACCTCATTAATCATCAGAGAAATGCAGATCAAAACCACATTGAGATACCACCTAACCCCAGTGTGGCCATCATTAATAAAACAAACAACAACAAACGCTGGTGAAAATGTGGAGAAAAAGGAACACTTCTATACTGCTGGTGAGAATGCAATCTAGTGCAACCTCTTTGGAAGACACTGTGGCACTTTCTGAAAGAACTAGAAATTGACCCAGCAATCCCCCTATTGGGAATATACCTGGAGGGTCTCAAGTTATTCTACCAAAAAGATACCTGCACATGCAAGTTTGTTGCAACCCTATTCACAATAACAAAAACATGAAATCAATCATGCTGCCCATTGATTCTGGACTAGATAAAAAGATGTGGTACATAGACACAATGGAATATTATGTAGCCATAAAGAGGGATAAGCATATGGACTTCACAGCAACTTGGATAAATTTAGAGTATATCATACTCAGTGATCTATTATAGAAACAAAGAACACTCATAAGTGGACCTGGAACAATTATCATAATACTATAAGAAAGGGATTGGCAGTTGAGGGAAACTTCCTGGGGAAGGAGGGGCACTCCTCATCGACAAAGGTACTTGCATAATCAATATTTGTATACCTAACCTTGAATTGTACTCTATATCTTTAAAAAACAAAACAAAACAAAACAAAAAACCAATGTTGATTCTTTCAATCCATGAGCATGGACTATTTTTCCGTAAATTTGTATCATCTTTGATTTCTTAGAGCAGTGTTTCACAGTCTATGTTGTAAAAGTCTCTCACTTCTCTGGTTAAGATGCCTGAAATATTTCATTTTTGTGCGTGTGTAGCTATTGTGAATGGGATTTGGCTTTTTATTTGGTTCTCTGCCTATTTGATTTTAGTGTATAAGAATACAGCTGTCTTTTGCACATTGGGTTTGAATTCTGAGATTTTGCCAAAGTCCTTCATCAGTGCAAAGAGGTTTTTGACAGATTCTTTTGGTTTTTTAAGATATAGGATCATATTAAGAGCAAGGAGGGATGACTTAACTTCGTCTTTTCCTATTTCAATACCCTGATTTTCTTCTCTAGTCTGATTATTCTAGCTAGGACTTTCAACACAATGTTGAATGGTAGGGGTGAGAGTGTACAGACTTGTATTGTTTCAGTTTTCAGGGGAAATGCTGCCAATTCTGTCCATTCAGGAATATGGGTATTGCAGGTGGTGCTTACTATTTTGAAGTATGTCCCATCTGTACCTAGGTGTTCAAGGATTTTTATCAAGAGGTGATGCTGGATTTTACCAAAAGTTTTTTTTAAATCTAATGATGTAAGCATGTGGTTCCTGTTATTACATCTGTTGGTGTATTTAATTACATTTATGGTTGTGGATGTTGAACCAGCCCTACATCCCAGTGAAGCCTACTTGGTCATGGTGGATGATTTTTGAGATGTGTTGTTGGGTACAATTTGCTTGAATCTTGTTGAGAATTGTTACATCTATGTTCATCGGGGATATTGGCCTATAGTTCTCTTTTTTACCCAGTTTAGGTATCAGTGTGATGTTAGTTTCATAAAATGATTTGAGGAGAGTTCTGTCTTTCTCACTTGCCTGGAATACTTTTAATAGGATTGGCATCAGCTCCATCTTGTATGTTTTGTAGAATTCCACTGGGAAGCCATCTTGTCCAGGCTTTTTTTTTATAGGTAGTATTCTTATGGCAGAGTCAATTGTCTGGGGTGTTATTAGTCTATTTAGTGTCTCAATGTCTTCTTATTTCAACCTTGGGAGGTTGTTTGATGTCAGAAATTGCTCCTTTTCATTTAGGCTATCAAGTTTGCTTCCATATACGTGTGCATAGTAATCTGTAATAATCATTTTTATTTCTTCACAGTGGTGAATTGATCTTTTGTTTTTCTGGTTGTGTTTATTTGGTCTCTTTTCTCTCTCTTTTTTTGGTCATTCTGGCCAAAGGGTCTATCAATCTTGTTTACTTTTTCAAATAACCAGCTTTTTATTTTGTTGATTTTTCTCTATGATATTTTTATCTTCTATGCCCTGTATTTAGCCTTTTAATTTGATCTGGATTCTTCTGTTGAAGTTAGGATTTTGGTGTACTTGACTGTCCCGCTCCCTCAGTTGATTTGTTGGGTTGTTAACTTGTGATCTTTCTATTTTCTAGATGTGTGTTCATAGATATATAAGTTTCCCTCTTAGAACTGATTTCATGGCATCCCAGGGTTTTGGTAAAATGTTTTTTGTTTTCATTTGTTTCCAGGAATTTTTAATTCCTATTTCTATTTCTGTGTTGTCACAGGAGTCATTAAACTTCATGATGTTTAGTTTCCACGTCTTTGAGAGTTTGGGATGAATTATTTTCGTGGTGATATCTATTTTTATTTCACTGTGATCTAAGAAGATGTAGGACAGCATTTCAATCTTATGAAATATGTTTATGCTTGATTTATGCCAAGGATATGATATATCATGGAGTGTGTTTCATGTGGTGATATGTAGAATGTATATTCTGTGTTTGTTGAATGAAATGTTCTGTAAATATCTATTAAGTCCATTCGGTCAGGCAGAAAAGTTGAGGTTCTGGATCTCTTTGTTGATTTTTTGCCTCAATGATTTATCTAGAGTTGTCATAGGGTATTTAAGTCCCCCACTATGATTATTTTAGAGTCAATATCTTTTTTTATTTACTTAGTAGCTGCTTTATAAAAACTGGTTCTCTTATCTTGGGTGCATATATCTTTAAGATGGATATTTCTTGTTGATGGATTGAACATTTTATCATTATGTAGTGTCCTTCCATACCTTTTACAATTTTTGATAGCTTGAAGGCTGTTTTGTCTGATATTAAGATCACAACTCCTGCCTTTTTTTGTGATCTGTTCACTTGGAAATTTGTTTTCTACCCTGTGGGTATCTTTTGTGTTAAGATGTGTTTCCTGGATGCAGCAAATCATTGAGTCTTTTTTTTAAAAATCTAGTTTGCTATTTTATGTCTTTTCAGTGAAGCATTTAATCCATTCACATTCAGGTTGATTATGGAAATGTAAGTATTTATCCCTGTCATGAGGTTCTTATAAAGTTTTTTGTTGTTGTTCATTTTTGTTTACCTTTTGGTTTGAGGTATGTGTGTGTTTTCAAGTTATCAGTAATGATGTATTCTCTGTTGATTCTGTCTTCTCCTGTTCTCTCAGGTCATTGCTCTCTTTTCCTTTCTCTCTTCTGTTCTTAATACCTTTTTGAGCATCTCCTGTAGAGCTGATCTGGAAGCTATATAATTTCTTCGGGATTGGATATCTTGAAATGATATTACTTCTCCATCACTGATGAAGCTGGGCTTGGCTGGGTAGAAAATTCTTTGTTGAAACTGTTTGAGGACTTTGAAAATTCGACTCCAATCCCTCCAGTTTTCAATGTTTCTCCTGAAAGGAGAAAACTATTCTGCAGCTATTCTGATTGGTCTTCCTCAATAGGTAGTCTGACCTTTCTTTCTCACTGCCTTTAGGATTTTTCTTTCTTTCCTACTTTGTGTAAGCAAATTACTATGTGTCTAGGGTTTGGTCTCATTTGATGCCTTATGGGGGTTCTCTGTATCTCTGTGATTGGATGGCCACACCTATGGTGAGATGTGGAAAGTTTCTTGGATAACTTCCTGGAATAGTTGTTCCAAGGTGTTCTCTGTTTCTTTTTCTTCTTCTGGTATACTGATCAGGTGTGAGTTCGGCCTCTTGACATAATCACACATCTCTTGGAGTCTTTGTTCTTTCTGAGTTTTCTATGTTTTTTACAGATTGGGTAATTCCATATTTTGGTCTTCAGGCTCTGAGATTCTTTATTCTGCTTGATTAATTAGGTTTCCATGCTTGTCTTCTTGTTATTTATTCGGGGTCAAAACCTCTGTTATATGTTCTTTTAGTATTGCATCTTGTTTTTCTTGAGTCTTATTCACTCTTTGCATCCACTCTCTAATCTGTGCTGTATTCTGGGGCCAGTCATTGATGATTTCCATTGTTTGGGCTATGAAGTCTGATATTTTTTTCAGGCATTGTCTCTTTAATACACTGGGAAATGCCTGTGTTCTTCTGTTGATTTTTCCTCATTTGTGAAAGATCTTTCTTTTCTCTTTAGTTCCATTATTCAGTGGCAGTGGGAGGGGCTTTCACTTCTGATGTTTGCCCAGCCCTCTATTCTTCCCAGATCGGGGTTCTGAATTTGTTATATTTCCAAAGAGGGCTGGGGGTAGGAAGCTTTGCTCTCTTGTAGTTTTGAGAGTTGAATAAGTTGAAGAATGGGGATCTGGGATTCAGACACAACTTGCAAATCACAGTGTTCATTGACTAGGATATGGGCTCCCTGAGATCCTTTCCCCACCATCATTCTATATGAGATGTGATGGGTACATGTGTGTACCCCCTGAATCCAAGATTAAGTAGCAGCAGTGAGGAGAACAGAGAAAAGTAGAATGAAATAAACTGGACAAAAATAATAAAAACATAAAAATTAAATAACACTGAAAAACAAAAGTAAAGGCAAAACACAAACACACACACACATACATACACACCAAAAATCAAAGCAAACAGGAAAAAAGCAAACATAAAAACCAATTAAACACAAAAAGTAAAAATCCCAAAAAAACCAAACACACACACACACACACACACACACACACACTCACACCAAACAACAAATGAAAGAAGAAGAGAACAAGAAAAAAGAAAGAAAAAAGATGGGAAATGCAAATTGAACCCTCACTCACCCATTCACATTAAACCAAAACGTGAAAAAACAAAAAAGAAAAACTGAAAGATGAACACTCAATCATTCATGCACACAAACAGAAAACAAAAAAAGGAAAAAGAAAGAAAGAAAAAAGAGAAACAAATGAAAAAAGGGGGAATGCAAATTGAACTTTCACATACACATATGCGCAAAGAAGAAAGAAAAAAATTTAAAAACTATGGACATATATCGCCCTTTGTGGCAAGTTCTATAATTGTTCCTTTCATCTGCTCATGGAGTCTGCTCTCTCCTGGGGGTTCACTATCTCCCCAGCACATGGCTGAGGGTGGGAGGAGAGGGTGTTGAGGGTGGGTAGAGCATCAATCCTCCCCTCCCACTCTTTTATGATCAGAGGAATCCCCTCCAGTGGGTGGATGCAGGACTGTCTCCTCCCCAGGTGCTGGCAGGGGTACCCTAGTCAGGTTTATCCTGGAGTAGAGTCCTCCTAACGTGACTGACGTCCAGGCTCCACTTGCGTTTATCCCTCTCAGTCATGTCCCAGCTTGTGGTTCTGACTTTCAGAGGATTGTCAGGGAGAAAGTTGATGGGTCAGCCCAAGACTCACTGCTGATCTCTTCAGGAGTCTTTCTCATTCTTTTCTGGTCACGCTCTTTGTCTCACAGCTGAATCAGGGTAGGTGGTGGAGCACCTGAGACTCTGCACTCATCCTGTCCCTCTGAAGTTTGTGCTTTCACAATCAACCCCAGAGTAGTTAATGTATGAAACACAGAGATTGGGTTTGTTGCTTCTTGGTGGGAGTGCTGGAGTACTTCCCTGTCCAGTTTTCAAGATGGTCGCAGGGAGTCTGTTTTGTCTCTTCCAGTGAGACTCTGCCTCTGGCTCCCAGACTGTGCTCCCTCCATGACCCTGGTTGCCAGTATCCAACCAGGCACGATGGTGGTGAGGCAAGGTCTGGAGCTGGCAGTCATTCCTGGCAGCATCTTCTCAGGAAAGGCTTTGTTGATTTTAAAAAATGGTACTTGGGCTCCTGCACCCCAGGAAGTGCTAGGGTCCAAGTAGAGCAGCTGTGGTACCAGACACTTGTCAGGGAAACCTTGTCCACTTGCTCCTGAGTGACTGAGGTCAGTCACTCACATGCCCACTTACTCCCAGACACATACCCAAAATTGTCCATACACTCCCTTACTCATACAGGGACTCACATAGTCTCACTGGCTCCAATGCCATCTTCGCCTGCTCCCAGTTTATCAACTTTTAGAAGCATACACAGAAAGAATTATTATTTTTAATATAATTGACCACTTTATTATTATGTAATTTCCTTCTTTATTCCTGACAGTTTTTCTTATTTTGAAGTCTGCAGTGTCTGAAGTTAATATAGCTACTCCTACTTTCTTTCGATTAGTTTCGGTATGATATATTTTTCTACATTCATTTATCTTTAATCTATATGTGTCTTTATATTTAAAGTGGATTTCTTTTAAACAATTTAAAGTTGGGTCTTATTCTTTGATCTACTCTGACAACCTGTCTTTTAATTGATGCATCTAAACCATTAATGTTCGGTGATTGCTGTTACAAGTGAATTCGTCACTACCATATGTGTGTTTTTTAAAATAGGAAATCTTAGATCCTTCTCACTCTGACTTACAACCCAGACCACTGCAAGTTTGATTGGACAGAGGACCAGTCTTACAAATGTTCTGATAAAAAACTGCAAGGCTTAAGCCACTTTCAGACAGTTTGTGGAGACTGAGTACAAATTATCTTGAGGTCCCGGAGTTCTCAGAGTTCAACTTTTGATTAAAAAAAAGCCAAATTTCACATTATTTCAATATTCAAACCCTATCCTCCCAAATGGGATGCATACTACATATGTTTGCCCATTTCACATGTGCTTGACTCCCTCATAAACCTGTATAGCTTTCCCTTAAAACCTGCTAATTGTATATTGCTTTGTTGTGTGATACAGGCCTGGTGAGGCATAAAACCCAATATGCCTTTTCCCTCTTGGAAAATAGAGTACCACTGATCCATGCCAGAAATTGTCTCCAGTTTACAAACTGGCATAGCCAATAAAACTCTTTTTTTCTACTGTTTAGCTATCCTGGTGGCCTTTTGGATGACAACCACTCTAAAACTGCTCCTGGCTCTTCAGTTAAAGATAACAACTTCATTTTTTTTTCCTTCTCTGCTTTATTTCCTTAGCAATGATTACCATCTGTCAAGCAATATATTTTATTTGCTTACTTTGTTTAGTTTCTATTTTCCTGCGTTAGAGTAAAAATTGCATAAAGACATATTTTTGTTATTTAACTTTTTAAAATGCATATTTATGTGGTGCCTAGCAAAGATTTCAACAGTTTTGTGGAACAAGTGACTAAAGTTTAGAATTTTTTTAAATCAAAAAACAAGAATATTCCAATGATAATTCAGTAGCCTGTTGTTTAATAATTTTCCACCAAAGTTCTTAATTCTTTTTGTTTTGGGGCAGTGTAGTGTTTTTAATATTCTATTATATAATTTTAGCCTATATCTTGCAAAAAAAATAAGGAATTATATTATTTACATAGCTCTTTTTTGAAGAATCTTTAATATGTAGTTTTTAAATTTTCTTAGTGCTTAACAATCTTTCTTTTTCTCTCTTTAATAAAGTATGATCATTTTTAACAAACAATATTCAAAACCTGTGGAGTAATAAGCATTTTATTTGTGTTAAAGTTATGATTTCCTATGTTATCAATCAGTACCAGTTAGTATAAGATATATTTCATAGCTAATGCAAAAGTCTATGTATACACTACCTGAGAAATTGTATTTGCCTTTTTTATATACAAAAGAATTTATTTTAAAAAAACAGTAAGCCAGGCTCTGTGGCTCAGCCTGTAATCCTGCACCTTTGGGAGGCTGAGGTGAGTGGATTGCCTGAGCCCGCGGGTTCGAGACCCGCCTGGGCAGCAAGACCTCATCTCTACAATAAATCAGAAAAAAAATCAGTCGGGCGTGGTAGCTCATGCCTGTAATTCCGGCTACTTGGAAGACTGAGGCGGAAGGATCACCGGAGTCCAGCAGGTCGAGGCTGCGGTGGCCGGGAGCAGCCACTGCACTCCAGTCTGGGCCACAGAGTGAGACTCCAACTCAAACAACAACAACAACAAAAAAAAACCAGTAAGACACTATGGCATCATGACACTGTCACACTGGGCTTTTAACACAAGACTTATTCTACAATACTGGGGGGGGGGGCACAAAACACAAACTGACTCTGAAGAATAGCAATTATGAGATAAAACAATGAAAGCAAATTTCATTTAATGTGAACTCAGGATTAAACTTCAGAGGGAATCACCATCATACTGCCATTCGGGGACTTGATACAAAAAAATTTAGTTTGAACTGCTATTAGCAGGTGGCAGGAGCCACCTTCATATGAATCTTCAAACTGGAAATACTGCTTCACCATCTGTTGAAAATAAGTTGCAAATGGAATAATTTAGGTGGTTTGTGGCTATTTTGATGGCCATCTAGCTTGGATACTTTCCCATAACCACTCTGCTGGTTGCTATAATTACCATATCCATAGTAGTTGTTGTAACCAGTTTAGTCATATGCTCCATAAAAAGCATAGTAACTATTGGAATCAAGGCTATGGTTTTTTTGTTTGTTTGTTTGTTTGTTTTTTAAGAGGAATTTTTCTGAATTTCAAGCAAACTAATATTAAACATCTTACCTAGCTAAAATTTTAAAGACACGTGTTTATTACTCTTATTTGAAAACAGAAGCAAAAGCATGCTGAGTGTATAAGAGTGTTATCTCTTAAACTACTTGTTCATTCTTCTTTTACCCGTTTAAGGAAATCTCTGCATTCAACACTTGTCTTCCTATAGGATTTCAAAACAATTACGTAGACATCTTCAACATTACTTTTCAATATTGCTATTTGATTTTTAAGAAAATTACAGTTGGCTATAGTGTATTAAGTTCTTTAATAGTTGACTATTTACCAGTGATTTAGTAAACTATAGACTTAAAAGCATGCTTATCAATGCCCATTCAGTGCTAAAAATATAAATTTTTTTGTTGCATAACATCTGATAAGCTAAAACTTTTATATGTTAAAAATTAAAAATAAACAATAATGCTTAAATGTCTATTATCCTATTGAGGAAGTTGAATTTTACTGAACAGAAATTAGGATAATTCTGTAAACTAAATGTAAAGCAAACTGGACTTATTAATTTAGTGGAAGTGTGAAGATATAAAGCAAATTATTCTATAATCTGGTTGAGTTTAATTATCCCTCTTCTAGCACTTACATAGAAGTTTGTTGTAAGTAGGTGTATCCCTCTGAATTAGCTAGGTTATATTGTGACAATATGAATTGAAAACAAGTCAGGTATTTTCTACTAATGCTACTTCATGTCATATTATGTGTTGCGAGGAAGACTTAATTAAGGTGGCCAGATTTAACAAATAAATATACATGGCAACCAGTTAAATTTAAATTTCAGGTAAACAATGGACATCATTTTTTAGTATCAGTATGTCCCATACAATATTTGGAATACACTCCTACTAATGTTGTTGCTGTTTTCTGGAAATTGCATGTAACCAGGTGTTCTTCATTTTATTTGACAGCCATTAGCCTTAATCAATCAAAGTAACTCTGGGAAGCAGGGTGATGGACCATCCATAATTCCAGACATTGCTGGTCACCATATTAAAGGAAATAGGAGTCTGGAGTTTCTATATCAGAAGGCAAAAGTCACATTCGTTAATCTCATCATATTTTTTCCCGGTGCTATTTTATGACTAATAATCCAAGAGAGTGTTAATTTTTTTCCATCTCTTATTTCCCATAAATTAATTCAGCCTTTAAATTTTTCCACAGGTTTATAGTCAGTTTTTAATATTACCCCCTGGGGATGTAAATTAAGGAGAATATGCCTCAATATAATTATACTTTATTCTTTATTAAAAATGAGAATGTATTTTCTGCTAGCTCAGTAAGTATAGTTTAAAAAAATGAAGCCTTTGGCCATGCCTAGGGTATCACATGCTAAGTTAGCTAAAAGGAAGAATAAAAATAGCAGAATTATTCAAAATAGTTATTAATTTTAAGACAAAATAAAATATAAAACACAGCAGGTAGACAGCTTGACTAATAAAAATAAGCATTGCTGGAACACCACAGTAGTACTGATTTTTCAAACTGTTACTGAAAACTATATTTTAACAGAGTGTACTCACAACTCTCTTTTTTATTTTAGAACATGTCTTGCATTGGAAAGATTTAGATCCATCTGTTGCTCCATATTTTTCTAACATTTCTAAAGAAATAAAGCTTGATATTGACTATATTGTCAATTTCACCCATCATGGAAAAATCAAATTATGAACTTATATAACAACTGCAACTTTATAATTTACAATATCAATATGCTAAAGTAGCAATGGTTAGACAAAAGCACATGGCCTAAATTTGAATGATTACTACTTTGGTTGAATTTGGAAGAATGTATTGGAGGAATTTTTTAAAATATTCAAATGTGATCAAATCTTGAGTGTGTTGTTTAGTTGGGTTGTCAAAATATTGACATGCATAAAGAATGCAAACAATGCAAATAAATAAAGGATTAGGAAGCCAACATTCTAAGGATGATTTAAGGCATATGTGTTATGTGGTTTTATGTTGAAAACATTGCTTAATGATTATATCTGCTTATTTGTTTTTGGTTGAAAATGGGTATTTACCTCATGACTAGAAGAACATGCTATCCCTGTACCTGGAGTCTATATGTGACTCTGTAGTTTTAAGAAAGAACTGGCAAAATTTGAGAGATCTCAAATATTACTAAAAGGGGATAATAAAGATTTTTTTTATGCTTTAGGATTTGAAGATATTTATTATGAATAGTAACTTTTAGATTATTTATTTGTTGAAAAAAATTAAGGGAGGGTTCTGGATTATGTGTTTCCTTTGATCGTTTGCTTTAATTATAACATCCCATCATTATTAATAGCAATTATTTACATATTAGGGGTATATTTTTGCTTTAAAAAGTTCGATTATTAAGCACTTGCATACCTATTGAATGCTTTAACACATATATACTTTAATTTTTTAATACCATATTTTATTTCTGTTATAAAATAAAGCAAACTATTATTTACTAAAAACTGTACACCTTGATTATATTTTCCCTGCAAATTTTTAGGGAGGCACCTCTTATCATCATTATCATTGATAGCATATTGACAACCTTGTTTAGGTTGTCCAAAACAGAAAAAGAAGTTGTACAACAGATGTTTTATCAATAGAATAGAAAAACTCATCTAGACATGCATCCTCACACCTACACAAGCTATAATGTTAACAATATATTGTCAATAACACTGATTAATTATATATAATAATTAAATTATATGTGGCAATTAAATATACAGAATATCAAGTCAAACCAGGCTCGGTGGCTCAGCCTGTAATCCCGCGCCTTTGGGAAGCTGAGGTGAGTGGATTGCCTGAACCCGCGGGTTCGAGACCCGCCTGGGCAGCGAGACCTCATCTCTACAATAAAAATCAAAAAATCAGCCAGGCATGGTAGCGCATGCCTGTAATTCCGGCTACTTGGAAGGCTGAGGCGGAAGGATCGCCGGAGCCCAGCAGGTCGAGGCTGCGGTGGCCGGGAGCAGTCACTGCACTCCAGTCTGGGGA